>NW_027228011.1:0-18294 GCF_037783145.1 Equus przewalskii
AGAGCTGAATGGCACAATGTGCAGGCTTCTTTCCAAAGGGCGAGTTGGGCCCCACAGCATCTTGCTTCCAGCTCTTTGGGAAGCTAAGAAACAACTCGCTCTGCACAGTGCTCTTACAGCCTACCGGGAACATCTCTTCCAAAGGCCTGTGAAACGCAGTTTCTTTGCAGGCCTGATCTGGCTGAAGTAGGACTTCTGCTCTGGGTGTGCTACATTGCCCTAGAGCTGAAAGGCACAACGTGCAGGCTTCTTTCCAACGGGCGAGTTGGGCCCCACAGCATCTTGCTTCCAGCTCTTTGGGAAGCTAAGAAACAACTCGCTCTGCACAGTGCTCTTACAGCCTACCGGGAACATCTCTTCCAAAGGCCTGTGAAACGCAGTTTCCTTGCAGGCCTGATCTGGCTGAAGTAGGACTTCTGCTCTGGGTGTGCTACACTGCCCTAGAGCTGAAAGGCACAACGTGCAGGCTTCTTTCCAAAGGGCGAGTTGGGCCCCACAGCATCTTGCTTCCAGCTCTTTGGGAAGCTAAGAAACAACTCGCTCTGCACAGTGCTCTTACAGCCTACCGGGAACATCTCTTCCAAAGGCCTGTGAAACGCAGTTTCTTTGCAGGCCTGATCTGGCTGAAGTAGGACTTCTGCTCTGGGTGTTCTACACTGCCCTAGAGCTGAAAGGCACAATGTGAAGGCTTCTTTCCAAAGGGCGAGTGTGGATCCCCACGGCATCTTGCTTCCAGCTCTTTGGGAAGCTAAGAAACAACTCGCTCTGCACTGTGCTCTTACAGCCTACCGCGAACATCTCTTCCAAAGGCCTGTGAAACGCAGTTTCTTTGCAGGACTGATCTGGCTGAAGTAGGACTTCTGCTCAGGCTGAGCTACATTGCCCTAGAGCTGAAAGGCACAACGTGCAGGCTTCTTTCCAAAGGGCGAGTTGGGCCCCACAGCTTCCTGCTTCCAGCTCTTTGGGAAGCTAAGAAACAACTCGCTCTGCACAGTGCACTTACAGCCTACAGGGAACATCGCTTCCAAAGGCCTGTGAAATGCAGTTTCTTTGCAGGCCTGATCTGGCTGAAGTAGGACTTCTGCTCTTGGTGTGCTACATTGCCCTAGAGCTGAAAGGCAGAACGTGCAGTCTTCTTTCCAAAGGGCGAGTTGGGCCCCACAGCATCTTGCTTCCAGCTCTTTGGGAAGCTAAGAAACAACTCGCTCTGCACAGTGCTCTTACAGCCTACCGGGAACATCTCTTCCAAAGGCCTGTGAAACGCAGTTTCTTTGCAGGCCTGATCTGGCTGAAGTAGGACTTCTGCTCTGGGTGTGCTACTTTGCCCTAGAGCTGAAAGGCACAACGTGCAGGCTTCTTTCCAAAGGGCGAGTTGGGCCCCACAGCATCTTGCTTCCAGCTCTTTGGGAAGCTAAGAAACAACTCGCTCTGCACAGTGCTCTTACAGCCTACCGGGAACATCTCTTCCAAAGGCCTGTGAAACGCAGTTTCTTTGCAGGCCTGATCTGGCTGAAGTAGGACTTCTGCTCTGGGTGTGCTACATTGCCCTAGAGCTGAAAGGCACAACGTGCAGGCTTCTTTCCAAAGGGCGAGTTGGGCCCCACAGCATCTTGCTTCCAGCTCTTTGGGAAGCTAAGAAACAACTCGCTCTGCACAGTGCTCTTACAGCCTACCGGGAACATCTCTTCCAAAGGCCTGTGAAACGCAGTTTCTTTGCAGGCCTGATCTGGCTGAAGTAGGACTTCTGCTCTGGGTGTGCTACATTGCCCTAGAGCTGAAAGGCACAACGTGCAGGCTTCTTTCCAAAGGGCGAGTTGGGCCCCACAGCATCTTGCTTCCAGCTCTTTGGGAAGCTAAGAAACAACTCGCTCTGCACAGTGCTCTTACAGCCTACCGGGAACATCTCTTCCAAAGGCCTGTGAAATGCAGTTTCTTTGCAGGCCTGATCTGGCTGAAGTAGGACTTCTGCTCTGGGTGTGCTACATTGCCCTAGAGCTGAAAGGCACAACGTGCAGGCTTCTTTCCAAAGGGCGAGTTGGGCCCCACAGCATCTTGCTTCCAGCTCTTTGGGAAGCTAAGAAACAACTCGCTCTGCACAGTGCTCTTACAGCCTACCGGGAACATCTCTTCCAAAGGCCTGTGAAACGCAGTTTCTTTGCAGGCCTGATCTGGCTGAAGTAGGACTTCTGCTCTGGGTGTGCTACTTTGCCCTAGAGCTGAAAGGCACAACGTGCAGGCTTCTTTCCAAAGGGCGAGTTGGGCCCCACAGCATCTTGCTTCCAGCTCTTTGGGAAGCTAAGAAACAACTCACTCTGCACAGTGCTCTTACAGCCTACCGGGAACATCTCTTCCAAAGGCCTGTGAAACGCAGTTTCTTTGCAGGCCTTATCTGGCTGAAGTAGGACTTCTGCTCTGGATGTTCTACACTGCCCTAGAGCTGAAAGGCACAACGTGCAGGCTTCTTTCCAAGGGGCAAGTTGATCCCCACATCATCTTGCTTCCAGCTCTTTGGGAAGCTAAGAAACAACTCGCTCTGCACAGTGCTCTTACAGCCTACCGGGAACATCTCTTCCAAAGGCCTGTGAAACGCAGTTTCTTTGCAGGCCTGATCTGGCTGAAGTAGGACTTCTGCTCTGGGTGTGCTACATTGCCCTAGAGCTGAAAGATCAAACGTGCAGGCTTCTTTCCAAAGGGCGAGTTGGGCGCCACAGCATCTTGCTTCCAGCAGTTTGGGAAGCTAAGAAACAACTCGCTCTGCACAGTGCTCTTACAGCCTACCGGGAACATCTGTTCCAAAGGCCTGTGAAACGCAGTTTCTTTGCAGGCCTGATCTGGCTGAAGGAGGACTTCTGCTCTGGGTGTGCTACCTTGCCCTAGAGTTGAAAGGCACAACGTACAGGCTTCTTTCGAAAGGCCGAGTTGGTCCTCACAGCATCTTGCTTCCAGCTCTTTGGGAAACTAAGAAACAACTCGCTCTGCACAGTGCTCTTACAGCCTACCGGGAACATCTCTTCCAAAGGCCTGTGAAACGCAGTTTCTTTGTAGGACTGATTTGGCTGAAGTAGGACTTCTGCTCTAGGCTGAGCTACTTTGCCCTGGAGCTGAAAGGCACAACGTGCAGGCTTCTTTCCAAAGGGCGAGTTGGGCCCCACAGCTTCCTGCTTCCAGCTCTTTGGGAAGCTAAGAAACAACTCGCTCTGCACAGTGCACTTACAGCCTACAGGGAACATCGCTTCCAAAGGCCTGTGAAATGCAGTTTCTTTGCATGCCTGATCTGGCTGAAGTAGGACTTCTGCTCTTGGTGTGCTACATTGCCCTAGAACTGAAAGGCAGAACGTGCAATCTTCTTTCCAAAGGGCGAGTTGGGCCCCACAGCATCTTGCTTCCAGCTCTTTGGGAAGCTAAGAAACAACTCGCTCTGCACAGTGCTCTTACAGCCTACCGGGAACATCTCTTCCAAAGGCCTGTGAAACGCAGTTTCTTTGCAGGCCTGATCTGGCTGAAGTAGGACTTCTGCTCTGGGTGTGCTACATTGCCCTAGAGCTGAAAGGCACAACGTGCAGGCTTCTTTCCAAAGGGCGAGTTGGGCCCCACAGCATCTTGCTTCCAGCTCTTTGGGAAGCTAAGAAACAACTCACTCTGCACAGTGCTCTTACAGCCTACCGGGAACATCTCTTCCAAAGGCCTGTGAAACGCAGTTTCTTTGCAGGCCTGATCTGGCTGAAGTAGGACTTCTGCTCTGGGTGTGCTACATGGCCCTATAGCTGAATGGCACAACGTGCAGGCTTCTTTCCAAAGGGCGAGTTGGGCCCCACAGCATCTTGCTTCCAGCTCTTTGTGAAGCTAAGAAACAACTCGCTCTGCACAGTGCTCTTACAGCCTACCGGGAACATCTCTTCCAAAGGCCTGTGAAATGCAGTTTCTTTGCAGGCCTGATCTGGCTGAAGTAGGACTTCTGCTCTGGGTGTGCTACATTGCCCTAGAGCTGAAAGGCACAATGCGCAGGCTTCTTTCCAACGGGCGAGTTGGGCCCCACAGCATCTTGCTTCCAGCTCTTTGGGAAGCTAAGAAACAACTCGCTCTGCACAGTGCTCTTACAGCCTACCGGGAACATCTCTTCCAAAGGCCTGTGAAACGCAGTTTCTTTGCACGCCATATATGGCTGAAGTAGGACTTCTGCTCTGGGTGTGCTACACTGCCCTAGAGCTGAAAGGCACAACGTGCAGGCTTCTTTCCAAAGGGCGAGTTGGGCCCCACAGCATCTTGCTTCCAGCTCTTTGGGAAGCTAAGAAACAACTCGTCTGCACAGTGCTCTTACAGCCTACCCGGAACATCTCTTCCAAAGGCCTGTGAAACGCAGTTTCTTTGCAGGCCTGATCTGGCTGAAGTAGGACTTCTGCTCTGGGTGTTCTACACTGCCCTAGAGCTGAAAGGCACAATGTGAAGGCTTCTTTCCAAGGGGAGTGTGGATCCCCACGGCATCTTGCTTCCAGCTCTTTGGGAAGCTAAGAAACAACTCGCTCTGCACAGTGCTCTTACAGCCTACCGGGAACATCTCTTCCAAAGTACTGTGAAACGCAGTTTCCTTGCAGGCCTGATCTGGCTGAAGTAGGACTTCTGCTCTGGCTGTCCTACTTTGCCCTAGAGCTGAAAGGCACAACGTGCAGGCTTCTTTACAAAGGGCGAGTTGGGCCCCACAGCATCTTGCTTCCAGCTCTTTGGGAAGCTAAGAAACAACTCGCTCTGCACAGTGCTCTTACAGCCTACCGGGAACATCTCTTCCAAAGGCCTGTGAAACGCAGTTTCTTTGCAGGCCTGATCTGGCTGAAGTAGGACTTCTGCGCTGGGTGTGCTACATTGCCCTAGAGCTGAAAGGCCCAACGTGCAGGCTTCTTTCCAAAGGGCGAGTTGGGCCCCACAGCATCTTGCTTCCAGCTCTTTGGGAAGCTAAGAAACAACTCGCTCTGCACAGTGCTCTTACTGCCTACCGGGAACATCTCTTCCAAAGGCCTGTGAAACGCAGCTTCTTTGCAGGCCTGATCTGGCTTAAGTAGGACTTCTGCTCTGTGTGTGCTACATTGCCCTAGAGCTGAAAGGCCCAACGTGCAGGCTTCTTTCCAAAGGGCGAGTTGGGATCCACAGCATCTTGCTTCCAGCTCTTTGGGAAGCTAAGAAACAACTCGCTCTGCACAGTGCTCTTACAGCCTACCGGGAACATCTCTTCCAAAGGCCTGTAAAACGCAGTTTCTTTGCAGGCCTGATCTGGCTGAAGTAGGACTTCTGCTCTGGGTGTGCTACATTGCCCTAGAGCTGAAAGGCCCAACGTGCAGGCTTCTTTCCCAAGGGCGAGTTGGGCCCCACAGCATCTTGCTTCCAGCTCTTTGGGAACCTAAGAAACAACTCGCTCTGCACAGTGCTCTTACAGCCTACCGGGAACATCTCTTCCAAAGGCCTGTGAAACGCAGTTTCTTTGCAGGCCTGATCTGGCTGAAGTAGGACTTCTGCTCTGGGTGTGCTACATTGCCCTAGAGCTGAAAGGCCCAACGTGCAGGCTTCTTTCCAAAGGGCGAGTTGGGCCCCACAGCATCTTGCTTCCAGCTCTTTGGGAAGCTAAGAAACAACTCGCTCTGCACAGTGCTCTTACAGCCTACCGGGAACATCTCTTCCAAAGGCCTGTGAAACGCAGTTTCTTTGCAGGCCTGATCTGGCTGAAGTAGGACTTCTGCTCTGGGTGTGCTACATTGCCCTAGAGCTGAAAGTCACAACGTGCAGGCTTCTTTCCAAAGGGCGAGTTGGGGCCCACAGCATCTTGCTTCCAGCTCTTTGGGAAGCTAAGAAACAACTCGCTCTGCACAGTGCTCTTACAGCCTACCGGGAACATCTCTTCCAAAGGCCTGTGAAACGCAGTTTCTTTGCAGGCCTGATCTGGCTGAAGCAGGACTTCTGCTCTGGGTGTGCTACATTGCCCTAGAGCTGAAAGATCAAACGTGCAGGCTTCTTTCCAAAGGGCGAGTTGGGCGCCACAGCATCTTGCCTCCAGCAGTTTGGGAAGCTAAGAAACAACTCGCTCTGCACAGTGCTCTTACAGCCTACCGGGAACATCTGTTCCAAAGGCCTGTGAAACGCAGTTTCTTTGCAGGCCTGATCTGGCTGAAGGAGGACTTCTGCTCTGGGTGTGCTACCTTGCCCTAGAGTTGAAAGGCACAACGTACAGGCTTCTTTCGAAAGGCCGAGTTGGTCCTCACAGCATCTTGCTTCCAGCTCTTTGGGAAACTAAGAAACAACTCGCTCTGCACAGTGCTCTTACAGCCTACCGGGAACATCTCTTCCAAAGGCCTGTGAAACGCAGTTTCTTTGCAGGACTGATTTGGCTGAAGTAGGACTTCTGCTCAGGCTGAGCTACTTTGCCCTGGAGCTGAAAGGCACAACGTGCAGGCTTCTTTCCAAAGGGCGAGTTGGGCCCCACAGCATCTTGCTTCCAGCTCTTTGGGAAGCTAAGAAACAACTCGCTCTGCACAGTGCTCTTACAGCCTACCGGGAACATCTCTTCCAAAGGCCTGTGAAACGCAGTTTCTTTGACGGCCTGATCAGGCTGAAGTAGGACTTCTGCTCTGGGTGTGCCACATTGCCCTAGAGCTGAAAGGCACAACGTGCAGGCTTCTTTCCAAAGGGCGAGTTGGGCCCCACAGCATCTTGCTTCCAGCTCTTTGCGAACCTAAGAAACAACTCGCTCTGCACAGTGCTCTTACAGCCTACCGGGAACATCTCTTCCAAAGGCCTGTGAAACGCAGTTTCTTTGCAGGCCTGATCTGGCTGAAGTAGGACTTCTGCTCTGGGTGTGCTACATTGCCCTAGAGCTGAAAGGCACAACGTGCAGGCTTCTTTCCAAAGGGCGAGTTGGGCCCCACAGCATCTTGCTTCCAGCTCTTTGGGAAGCTAAGAAACAACTCGCTCTGCACAGTGCTCTTACAGCCTACCGGGAACATCTCTTCCAAAGGCCTGTGAAACGCAGTTTCTTTGCAGGCCTGATCTGGCTGAAGTAGGACTTCTGCTCTGGGTGTGCTACTTTGCCCCTAGAGCTGAAAGGCACAACGTGCAGGCTTCTTTCCAAAGGGCGAGTTGGCCCAACAGCATCTTGCTTCAAGCTCTTTGGGAAGCTAAGAAACAACTCGCTCTGCACAGTGCTCTTACAGCCTACCGGGAACATCTCTTCCAAAGGCCTGTGAAACGCAGTTTCTTTGCAGGCCTGATCTGGCTGAAGTAGGACTTCTGCTCTGGGTGTGCTACATTGCCCTAGAGCTGAAAGGCACAACGCGCAGGCTTCTTTCCAACGGGCGAGTTGGGCCCCACAGCATCTTGCTTCCAGCTCTTTGGGAAGCTAAGAAACAACTCGCTCTGCACAGTGCTCTTACAGCCTACCGGGAACATCTCTTCCAAAGGCCTGTGAAACGCAGTTTCTTTGCACGCCATATATGGCTGAAGTAGGACTTCTGCTCTGGGTGTGCTACACTGCCCTAGAGCTGAAAGGCACAACGTGCAGGCTTCTTTCCAAAGGGCGAGTTGGGCCCCACAGCATCTTGCTTCCAGCTCTTTGGGAAGCTAAGAAACAACTCGTCTGCACAGTGCTCTTACAGCCTACCGGGAACATCTCTTCCAAAGGCCTGTGAAACGCAGTTTCTTTGCAGGCCTGATCTGGCTGAAGTAGGACTTCTGCTCTGGGTGTTCTACACTGCCCTAGAGCTGAAAGGCACAATGTGAAGGCTTCTTTCCAAGGGGAGTGTGGATCCCCACGGCATCTTGCTTCCAGCTCTTTGGGAAGCTAAGAAACAACTCGCTCTGCACAGTGCTCTTACAGCCTACCGGGAACATCTCTTCCAAAGGCCTGTGAAACGCAGTTTCTTTGCAGGCCTGATCTGGCTGAAGTAGGACTTCTGCGCTGGGTGTGCTACATTGCCCTAGAGCTGAAAGGCCCAACGTGCAGGCTTCTTTCCAAACGGCGAGTTGGGCCCCACAGCATCTTGCTTCCAGCTCTTTGGGAAGCTAAGAAACAACTCGCTCTGCACAGTGCTCTTACAGCCTACCGGGAACATCTCTTCCAAAGGCCTGTGAAACGCAGCTTCTTTGCAGGCCTGATCTGGCTTAAGTAGGACTTCTGCTCTGGGTGTGCTACATTGCCCTAGAGCTGAAAGGCCCAACGTGCAGGCTTCTTTCCAAAGGGCGAGTTGGGCCCCACAGCATCTTGCTTCCAGCTCTTTGGGAAGCTAAGAAACAACTCGCTCTGCACAGTGCTCTTACAGCCTACCGGGAACATCTCTTCCAAAGGCCTGTGAAACGCAGTTTCTTTGCAGGCCTGATCTGGCTGAAGTAGGACTTCTGCTCTGGGTGTGCTACATTGCCCTAGAGCTGAAAGGCACAACGTGCAGGCTTCTTTCCAAAGGGCGAGTTGGGCCCCACAGCATCTTGCTTCCAGCTCTTTGGGAACCTAAGAAACAACTCGCTCTGCACAGTGCTCTTACAGCCTACCGGGAACATCTCTTCCAAAGGCCTGTGAAACGCAGTTTCTTTGCAGGCCTGATCTGGCTGAAGTAGGACTTCTGCTCTGGGTGTGCTACATTGCCCTAGAGCTGAAAGGCACAACGTGCAGGCTTCTTTCCAAAGGGCGAGTTGGGCCCCACAGCATCTTGCTTCCAGCTCTTTGGGAAGCTAAGAAACAACTCGCTCTGCACAGTGCTCTTACAGCCTACCGGGAACATCTCTTCCAAAGGCCTGTGAAACGCAGTTTCTTTGCAGGCCTGATCTGGCTGAAGTAGGACTTCTGCTCAGGGTGTGCTACATTGCCCTAGAGCTGAAAGGCACAACGTGCAGGCTTCTTTCCAAAGGGCGAGTTGGGCCCCACAGCTTCCTGCTTCCAGCTCTTTGGGAAGCTAAGAAACAACTCGCTCTGCACAGTGCACTTACAGCCTACAGGGAACATCGCTTCCAAAGGCCTGTGAAATGCAGTTTCTTTGCATGCCTGATCTGGCTGAAGTAGGACTTCTGCTCTTGGTGTGCTACATTGCCCTAGACTGAAAGGCAGAACGTGCAATCTTCTTTCCAAAGGGCGAGTTGGGCCCCACAGCATCTTGCTTCCAGCTCTTTGGGAAGCTAAAAAACAACTCGCTCTGCACAGTGCTCTTACAGCCTACCGGGAACATCTCTTCCAAAGGCCTGTGAAACGCAGTTTCTTTGCAGGCCTTATCTGGCTGAAGTAGGACTTCTGCTCTGGCTGTGCTACTTTGCCCTAGAGCTGAAAGGCACAACGTGCAGGCTTCTTTCCAAAGGGCGAGTTGGGCCCCACAGCATCTTGCTTCCAGCTCTTTGGGAAGCTAAGAAACAACTCGCTCTGCACAGTGCTCTTACAGCCTACCGGGAACATCTCTTCCAAAGGCCTGTGAAACGCAGTTTCTTTGCAGGCCTGATCTGGCTGAAGTAGGACTTCTGCTCTGGGTGTGCTACATTGCCCTAGAGCTGAAAGGCACAACGTGCAGGCTTCTTTCCAAAGGGCGAGTTGGGCCCCACAGCATCTTGCTTCCAGCTCTTTGGGAAGCTAAGAAACAACTCACTCTGCACAGTGCTCTTACAGCCTACCGGGAACATCTCTTCCAAAGGCCTGTGAAACGCAGTTTCTTTGCAGGCCTGATCTGGCTGAAGTAGGACTTCTGCTCTGGGTGTGCTACATGGCCCTATAGCTGAATGGCACAACGTGCAGGCTTCTTTCCAAAGGGCGAGTTGGGCCCCACAGCATCTTGCTTCCAGCTCTTTGTGAAGCTAAGAAACAACTCGCTCTGCACAGTGCTCTTACAGCCTACCGGGAACATCTCTTCCAAAGGCCTGTGAAATGCAGTTTCTTTGCAGGCCTGATCTGGCTGAAGTAGGACTTCTGCTCTGGGTGTGCTACATTGCCCTAGAGCTGAAAGGCGCAACGTGCAGGCTTCTTTCCAAAGGGCGAGTTGGGCCCCACAGCATCTTGCTTCCAGCTCTTTGGGAAGCTAAGAAACAACTCGCTCTGCACAGTGCTCTTACAGCCTACCGGGAACATCTCTTCCAAAGGCCTGTGAAACGCAGTTTCTTTGCAGGCCTGATCTGGCTGAAGTAGGACTTCTGCTCTGGCTGTGCTACTTTGCCCTAGAGCTGAAAGGCACAACGTGCAGGCTTCTTTCCAAAGGGCGAGTTGGGCCCCACAGCATCTTGCTTCCAGCTCTTTGGGAAGCTAAGAAACAACTCACTCTGCACAGTGCTCTTACAGCCTACCGGGAACATCTCTTCCAAAGGCCTGTGAAACGCAGTTTCTTTGCAGGCCTTATCTGGCTGAAGTAGGACTTCTGCTCTGGATGTTCTACACTGCCCTAGAGCTGAAAGGCACAACGTGCAGGCTTCTTTCCAAGGGGCAAGTTGATCCCCACATCATCTTGCTTCCAGCTCTTTGGGAAGCTAAGAAACAACTCGCTCTGCACAGTGCTCTTACAGCCTACCGGGAACATCTCTTCCAAAAGCCTGTGAAACGCAGTTTCTTTGCAGGCCTGATCTGGCTGAAGCAGGACTTCTGCTCTGGGTGTGCTACATTGCCCTAGAGCTGAAAGATCAAACGTGCAGGCTTCTTTCCAAAGGGCGAGTTGGGCGCCACAGCATCTTGCCTCCAGCAGTTTGGGAAGCTAAGAAACAACTCGCTCTGCACAGTGCTCTTACAGCCTACCGGGAACATCTGTTCCAAAGGCCTGTGAAACGCAGTTTCTTTGCAGGCCTGATCTGGCTGAAGGAGGACTTCTGCTCTGGGTGTGCTACCTTGCCCTAGAGTTGAAAGGCACAACGTACAGGCTTCTTTCGAAAGGCCGAGTTGGTCCTCACAGCATCTTGCTTCCAGCTCTTTGGGAAACTAAGAAACAACTCGCTCTGCTCAGTGCTCTTACAGCCTACCGGGAACATCTCTTCCAAAGGCCTGTGAAACGCAGTTTCTTTGTAGGACTGATTTGGCTGAAGTAGGACTTCTGCTCAGGCTGAGCTACTTTGCCCTGGAGCTGAAAGGCACAACGTGCAGGCTTCTTTCCAAAGGGCGAGTTGGGCCCCACAGCTTCCTGCTTCCAGCTCTTTGGGAAGCTAAGAAACAACTCGCTCTGCACAGTGCACTTACAGCCTACAGGGAACATCGCTTCCAAAGGCCTGTGAAATGCAGTTTCTTTGCATGCCTGATCTGGCTGAAGTAGGACTTCTGCTCTTGGTGTGCTACATTGCCCTAGAACTGAAAGGCAGAACGTGCAATCTTCTTTCCAAAGGGCGAGTTGGGCCCCACAGCATCTTGCTTCCAGCTCTTTGGGAAGCTAAAAAACAACTCGCTCTGCACAGTGCTCTTACAGCCTACCGGGAACATCTCTTCCAAAGGCCTGTGAAACGCAGTTTCTTTGCAGGCCTGATCTGGCTGAAGTAGGACTTCTGCTCTGGGTGTGCTACATTGCCCTAGAGCTGAAAGGCACAACGTGCAGGCTTCTTTCCAATTGGCGAGTTGGGCCCCACAGCATCTTGCTTCCAGCTCTTTGGGAAGCTAAGAAACAACTCACTCTGCACAGTGCTCTTACAGCCTACCGGGAACATCTCTTCCAAAGGCCTGTGAAACGCAGTTTCTTTGCAGGCCTGATCTGGCTGAAGTAGGACTTCTGCTCTGGGTGTGCTACATGGCCCTATAGCTGAATGGCACAACGTGCAGGCTTCTTTCCAAAGGGCGAGTTGGGCCCCACAGCATCTTGCTTCCAGCTCTTTGTGAAGCTAAGAAACAACTCGCTCTGCACAGTGCTCTTACAGCCTACCGGGAACATCTCTTCCAAAGGCCTGTGAAATGCAGTTTCTTTGCAGGCCTGATCTGGCTGAAGTAGGACTTCTGCTCTGGGTGTGCTACATTGCCCTAGAGCTGAAAGGCACAATGCGCAGGCTTCTTTCCAACGGGCGAGTTGGGCCCCACAGCATCTTGCTTCCAGCTCTTTGGGAAGCTAAGAAACAACTCGCTCTGCACAGTGCTCTTACAGCCTACCGGGAACATCTCTTCCAAAGGCCTGTGAAACGCAGTTTCTTTGCAGGCCTGATCTGGCTGAAGTAGGACTTCTGCTCTGGGTGTGCTACATTGCCCTAGAGCTGAAAGGCACAACGTGCAGGCTTCTTTCCAAAGGGCGAGTTGGGCCCCACAGCATCTTGCTTCCAGCTCTTTGGGAAGCTAAGAAACAACTCGTCTGCACAGTGCTCTTACAGCCTACCGGGAACATCTCTTCCAAAGGCCTGTGAAACGCAGTTTCTTTGCAGGCCTGATCTGGCTGAAGTAGGACTTCTGCTCTGGGTGTTCTACATTGCCCTAGAGCTGAAAGGCACAATGTGAAGGCTTCTTTCCAAGGGGAGTGTGGATCCCCACGGCATCTTGCTTCCAGCTCTTTGGGAAGCTAAGAAACAACTCGCTCTGCACAGTGCTCTTACAGCCTACCGGGAACATCTCTTCCAAAGGCCTGTGAAACGCAGTTTCTTTGCAGGACTGATCTGGCTGAAGTAGGACTTCTGCTCAGGCTGAGCTACATTGCCCTAGAGCTGAAAGGCACAACGTGCAGGCTTCTTTCCAAAGGGCGAGTTGGGCCCCACAGCATCCTGCTTCCAGCTCTTTGGGAAGCTAAGAAACAACTCGCTCTGCACAGTGCACTTACAGCCTACCGGGAACATCTCTTCCAAAGGCCTGTGAAATGCAGTTTCTTTGCATGCCTGATCTGGCTGAAGTAGGACTTCTGCTCTTGGTGTGCTACATTGCCCTAGACTGAAAGGCAGAACGTGCAATCTTCTTTCCAAAGGGCGAGTTGGGCCCCACAGCATCTTGCTTCCAGCTCTTTGGGAAGCTAAAAAACAACTCGCTCTGCACAGTGCTCTTACAGCCTACCGGGAACATCTCTTCCAAAGGCCTGTGAAACGCAGTTTCTTTGCAGGCCTGATCTGGCTGAAGTAGGACTTCTGCTCTGGCTGTGCTACTTTGCCCTAGAGCTGAAAGGCACAACGTGCAGGCTTCTTTCCAAAGGGCGAGTTGGGCCCCACAGCATCTTGCTTCCAGCTCTTTGGGAAGCTAAGAAACAACTCGCTCTGCACAGTGCTCTTACAGCCTACCGGGAACATCTCTTCCAAAGGCCTGTGAAACGCAGTTTCTTTGCAGGCCTGATCTGGCTGAAGTAGGACTTCTGCTCTGGGTGTGCTACATTGCCCTAGAGCTGAAAGGCACAACGTGCAGGCTTCTTTCCAAAGGGCGAGTTGGGCCCCACAGCATCTTGCTTCCAGCTCTTTGGGAAGCTAAGAAACAACTCACTCTGCACAGTGCTCTTACAGCCTACCGGGAACATCTCTTCCAAAGGCCTGTGAAACGCAGTTTCTTTGCAGGCCTGATCTGGCTGAAGTAGGACTTCTGCTCTGGGTGTGCTACATGGCCCTATAGCTGAATGGCACAACGTGCAGGCTTCTTTCCAAAGGGCGAGTTGGGCCCCACAGCATCTTGCTTCCAGCTCTTTGTGAAGCTAAGAAACAACTCGCTCTGCACAGTGCTCTTACAGCCTACCGGGAACATCTCTTCCAAAGGCCTGTGAAATGCAGTTTCTTTGCAGGCCTGATCTGGCTGAAGTAGGACTTCTGCTCTGGGTGTGCTACATTGCCCTAGAGCTGAAAGGCACAACGTGCAGGCTTCTTTCCAAAGGGCGAGTTGGGCCCCACAGCATCTTGCTTCCAGCTCTTTGGGAAGCTAAGAAACAACTCGCTCTGCACAGTGCTCTTACAGCCTACCGGGAACATCTCTTCCAAAGGCCTGTGAAACGCAGTTTCTTTGCAGGCCTGATCTGGCTGAAGTAGGACTTCTGCTCTGGCTGTGCTACTTTGCCCTAGAGCTGAAAGGCACAACGTGCAGGCTTCTTTCCAAAGGGCGAGTTGGGCCCCACAGCATCTTGCTTCCAGCTCTTTGGGAAGCTAAGAAACAACTCACTCTGCACAGTGCTCTTACAGCCTACCGGGAACATCTCTTCCAAAGGCCTGTGAAACGCAGTTTCTTTGCAGGCCTTATCTGGCTGAAGTAGGACTTCTGCTCTGGATGTTCTACACTGCCCTAGAGCTGAAAGGCACAACGTGCAGGCTTCTTTCCAAGGGGCAAGTTGATCCCCACATCATCTTGCTTCCAGCTCTTTGGGAAGCTAAGAAACAACTCGCTCTGCACAGTGCTCTTACAGCCTACCGGGAACATCTCTTCCAAAAGCCTGTGAAACGCAGTTTCTTTGCAGGCCTGATCTGGCTGAAGCAGGACTTCTGCTCTGGGTGTGCTACATTGCCCTAGAGCTGAAAGATCAAACGTGCAGGCTTCTTTCCAAAGGGCGAGTTGGGCGCCACAGCATCTTGCCTCCAGCAGTTTGGGAAGCTAAGAAACAACTCGCTCTGCACAGTGCTCTTACAGCCTACCGGGAACATCTGTTCCAAAGGCCTGTGAAACGCAGTTTCTTTGCAGGCCTGATCTGGCTGAAGGAGGACTTCTGCTCTGGGTGTGCTACCTTGCCCTAGAGTTGAAAGGCACAACGTACAGGCTTCTTTCGAAAGGCCGAGTTGGTCCTCACAGCATCTTGCTTCCAGCTCTTTGGGAAACTAAGAAACAACTCGCTCTGCTCAGTGCTCTTACAGCCTACCGGGAACATCTCTTCCAAAGGCCTGTGAAACGCAGTTTCTTTGTAGGACTGATTTGGCTGAAGTAGGACTTCTGCTCAGGCTGAGCTACTTTGCCCTGGAGCTGAAAGGCACAACGTGCAGGCTTCTTTCCAAAGGGCGAGTTGGGCCCCACAGCTTCCTGCTTCCAGCTCTTTGGGAAGCTAAGAAACAACTCGCTCTGCACAGTGCACTTACAGCCTACAGGGAACATCGCTTCCAAAGGCCTGTGAAATGCAGTTTCTTTGCATGCCTGATCTGGCTGAAGTAGGACTTCTGCTCTTGGTGTGCTACATTGCCCTAGAACTGAAAGGCAGAACGTGCAATCTTCTTTCCAAAGGGCGAGTTGGGCCCCACAGCATCTTGCTTCCAGCTCTTTGGGAAGCTAAAAAACAACTCGCTCTGCACAGTGCTCTTACAGCCTACCGGGAACATCTCTTCCAAAGGCCTGTGAAACGCAGTTTCTTTGCAGGCCTGATCTGGCTGAAGTAGGACTTCTGCTCTGGGTGTGCTACATTGCCCTAGAGCTGAAAGGCACAACGTGCAGGCTTCTTTCCAATTGGCGAGTTGGGCCCCACAGCATCTTGCTTCCAGCTCTTTGGGAAGCTAAGAAACAACTCACTCTGCACAGTGCTCTTACAGCCTACCGGGAACATCTCTTCCAAAGGCCTGTGAAACGCAGTTTCTTTGCAGGCCTGATCTGGCTGAAGTAGGACTTCTGCTCTGGGTGTGCTACATGGCCCTATAGCTGAATGGCACAACGTGCAGGCTTCTTTCCAAAGGGCGAGTTGGGCCCCACAGCATCTTGCTTCCAGCTCTTTGTGAAGCTAAGAAACAACTCGCTCTGCACAGTGCTCTTACAGCCTACCGGGAACATCTCTTCCAAAGGCCTGTGAAATGCAGTTTCTTTGCAGGCCTGATCTGGCTGAAGTAGGACTTCTGCTCTGGGTGTGCTACATTGCCCTAGAGCTGAAAGGCACAATGCGCAGGCTTCTTTCCAACGGGCGAGTTGGGCCCCACAGCATCTTGCTTCCAGCTCTTTGGGAAGCTAAGAAACAACTCGCTCTGCACAGTGCTCTTACAGCCTACCGGGAACATCTCTTCCAAAGGCCTGTGAAACGCAGTTTCTTTGCACGCCATATATGGCTGAAGTAGGACTTCTGCTCTGGGTGTGCTACACTGCCCTAGAGCTGAAAGGCACAACGTGCAGGCTTCTTTCCAAAGGGCGAGTTGGGCCCCACAGCATCTTGCTTCCAGCTCTTTGGGAAGCTAAGAAACAACTCGTCTGCACAGTGCTCTTACAGCCTACCCGGAACATCTCTTCCAAAGGCCTGTGAAACGCAGTTTCTTTGCAGGCCTGATCTGGCTGAAGTAGGACTTCTGCTCTGGGTGTTCTACACTGCCCTAGAGCTGAAAGGCACAATGTGAAGGCTTCTTTCCAAGGGGAGTGTGGATCCCCACGGCATCTTGCTTCCAGCTCTTTGGGAAGCTAAGAAACAACTCGCTCTGCACAGTGCTCTTACAGCCTACCGGGAACATCTCTTCCAAAGTACTGTGAAACGCAGTTTCCTTGCAGGCCTGATCTGGCTGAAGTAGGACTTCTGCTCTGGCTGTCCTACTTTGCCCTAGAGCTGAAAGGCACAACGTGCAGGCTTCTTTACAAAGGGCGAGTTGGGCCCCACAGCATCTTGCTTCCAGCTCTTTGGGAAGCTAAGAAACAACTCGCTCTGCACAGTGCTCTTACAGCCTACCGGGAACATCTCTTCCAAAGGCCTGTGAAACGCAGTTTCTTTGCAGGCCTGATCTGGCTGAAGTAGGACTTCTGCGCTGGGTGTGCTACATTGCCCTAGAGCTGAAAGGCCCAACGTGCAGGCTTCTTTCCAAAGGGCGAGTTGGGCCCCACAGCATCTTGCTTCCAGCTCTTTGGGAAGCTAAGAAACAACTCGCTCTGCACAGTGCTCTTACAGCCTACCGGGAACATCTCTTCCAAAGGCCTGTGAAACGCAGCTTCTTTGCAGGCCTGATCTGGCTTAAGTAGGACTTCTGCTCTGTGTGTGCTACATTGCCCTAGAGCTGAAAGGCCCAACGTGCAGGCTTCTTTCCAAAGGGCGAGTTGGGATCCACAGCATCTTGCTTCCAGCTCTTTGGGAAGCTAAGAAACAACTCGCTCTGCACAGTGCTCTTACAGCCTACCGGGAACATCTCTTCCAAAGGCCTGTAAAACGCAGTTTCTTTGCAGGCCTGATCTGGCTGAAGTAGGACTTCTGCTCTGGGTGTGCTACATTGCCCTAGAGCTGAAAGGCCCAACGTGCAGGCTTCTTTCCCAAGGGCGAGTTGGGCCCCACAGCATCTTGCTTCCAGCTCTTTGGGAACCTAAGAAACAACTCGCTCTGCACAGTGCTCTTACAGCCTACCGGGAACATCTCTTCCAAAGGCCTGTGAAACGCAGTTTCTTTGCAGGCCTGATCTGGCTGAAGTAGGACTTCTGCTCTGGGTGTGCTACATTGCCCTAGAGCTGAAAGGCCCAACGTGCAGGCTTCTTTCCAAAGGGCGAGTTGGGCCCCACAGCATCTTGCTTCCAGCTCTTTGGGAAGCTAAGAAACAACTCGCTCTGCACAGTGCTCTTACAGCCTACCGGGAACATCTCTTCCAAAGGCCTGTGAAACGCAGTTTCTTTGCAGGCCTGATCTGGCTGAAGTAGGACTTCTGCTCTGGGTGTGCTACATTGCCCTAGAGCTGAAAGTCACAACGTGCAGGCTTCTTTCCAAAGGGCGAGTTGGGCCCCACAGCATCTTGCTTCCAGCTCTTTGGGAAGCTAAGAAACAACTCGCTCTGCACAGTGCTCTTACAGCCTACCGGGAACATCTCTTCCAAAGGCCTGTGAAACGCAGTTTCTTTGCAGGCCTGATCTGGCTGAAGCAGGACTTCTGCTCTGGGTGTGCTACATTGCCCTAGAGCTGAAAGATCAAACGTGCAGGCTTCTTTCCAAAGGGCGAGTTGGGCGCCACAGCATCTTGCCTCCAGCAGTTTGGGAAGCTAAGAAACAACTCGCTCTGCACAGTGCTCTTACAGCCTACCGGGAACATCTGTTCCAAAGGCCTGTGAAACGCAGTTTCTTTGCAGGCCTGATCTGGCTGAAGGAGGACTTCTGCTCTGGGTGTGCTACCTTGCCCTAGAGTTGAAAGGCACAACGTACAGGCTTCTTTCGAAAGGCCGAGTTGGTCCTCACAGCATCTTGCTTCCAGCTCTTTGGGAAACTAAGAAACAACTCGCTCTGCACAGTGCTCTTACAGCCTACCGGGAACATCTCTTCCAAAGGCCTGTGAAACGCAGTTTCTTTGCAGGACTGATTTGGCTGAAGTAGGACTTCTGCTCAGGCTGAGCTACTTTGCCCTGGAGCTGAAAGGCACAACGTGCAGGCTTCTTTCCAAAGGGCGAGTTGGGCCCCACAGCATCTTGCTTCCAGCTCTTTGGGAAGCTAAGAAACAACTCGCTCTGCACAGTGCTCTTACAGCCTACCGGGAACATCTCTTCCAAAGAGCAATACGTCAAGGAAATATGAACATAACA
>NW_027228012.1:0-41664 GCF_037783145.1 Equus przewalskii
TAGCACACCCAGAGCAGAAGTCCTACTTCAGCCAGATCAGGCCTGCAAAGAAACTGCGTTTCACAGGCCTTTGGAAGAGATGTTCCCGGTAGGCTGCAAGAGGACTGTGCAGAGCGAGTTGTTTCTCAGCTTCCCAAAGAGCTGGAAGCAAGATGCTGCGGGCCCAACTCGCCCCTTGGAAAGAAGCCTGCTCGTTGTGCCTTTAGCTCTAGGGCAATGTAGCACACCCAGAGCAGAAGTCCTACTTCAGCCAGATCAGGCCTGCAAAGAAACTGCGTTTCACAGGCCTTTGGAAGAGATGTTCCCGGTAGGCTGTAAGACCACTGTGCAGAGCGAGTTGTTTCTTAGCTTCCCAAAGAGCTGGAAGCAAGATGCTGTGGGGCCCAACTCGCCCTTTGGAAAGAAGCCTGCACGTTGTGCCTTTCAGCTCTAGGGCAAAGTAGCACACCCAGAGCAGAAGTCCTACTTCAGCCAGATCAGGCCTGCAAAGAAACTGCGTTTTACAGGCCTTTGGAAGAGATGTTCCCGGTAGGCTGTAAGAGCACTGTGCAGAGCGAGTTGTTTCTTAGCTTCCCAAAGAGCTGGAAGCAAGATGCTGTGGGGCCCAACTCGCCCTTTGGAAAGAAGCCTGCACGTTGTGCCTTTCAGCTCTAGGGCAAAGTAGCACACCCAGAGCAGAAGTCCTACTTCAGCCAGATCAGGCCTGCAAAGAAACTGCGTTTCACAGGCCTTTGGAAGAGATGTTCCCGGTAGGCTGTAAGAGCACTGTGCAGAGCGAGTTGTTTCTTAGCTTCCCAAAGAGCTGGAAGCAAGATGCTGTGGGGCCCAACTCGCCCTTTGGAAAGAAGCCTGCACGTTGTGCCTTTCAGCTCTAGGGCAAAGTAGCACACCCAGAGCAGAAGTCCTACTTCAGCCAGATCAGGCCTGCAAAGAAACTGCGTTTCACAGGCCTTTGGAAGAGATGTTCCCACTAGGCTGTAAGAGCACTGTGCAGAGCGAGTTGTTTCTTAGCTTCCCAAAGAGCTGGAAGCAAGATGCTGTGGGGCCCAACTCGCCCTTTGGAAAGAAGCCTGCACGTTGTGCCTTTCAGCTCTAGGGCAAAGTAGCACACCCAGAGCAGAAGTCCTACTTCAGCCAGATCAGGCCTGCAAAGAAACTGCGTTTCACAGGCCTTTGGAAGAGATGTTCCCGGTAGGCTGTAAGAGCACTGTGCAGAGCGAGTTGTTTCTTAGCTTCCCAAAGAGCTGGAAGCAAGATGCTGTGGGGCCCAACTCGCCCTTTGGAAAGAAGCCTGCACGTTGTGCCTTTCAGCTCTAGGGCAAAGTAGCACACCCAGAGCAGAAGTCCTACTTCAGCCAGATCAGGCCTGCAAAGAAACTGCGTTTTACAGGCCTTTGGAAGAGATGTTCCCGGTAGGCTGTAAGAGCACTGTGCAGAGCGAGTTGTTTCTTAGCTTCCCAAAGAGCTGGAAGCAAGATGCTGTGGGGCCCAACTCGCCCTTTGGAAAGAAGCCTGCACGTTGTGCCTTTCAGCTCTAGGGCAAAGTAGCACACCCAGAGCAGAAGTCCTACTTCAGCCAGATCAGGCCTGCAAAGAAACTGCGTTTCACAGGCCTTTGGAAGAGATGTTCCCGGTAGGCTGTAAGAGCACTGTGCAGAGCGAGTTGTTTCTTAGCTTCCCAAAGAGCTGGAAGCAAGATGCTGTGGGGCCCAACTCGCCCTTTGGAAAGAAGCCTGCACGTTGTGCCTTTCAGCTCTAGGGCAAAGTAGCACACCCAGAGCAGAAGTCCTACTTCAGCCAGATCAGGCCTGCAAAGAAACTGCGTTTCACAGGCCTTTGGAAGAGATGTTCCCGGTAGGCTGTAAGAGCACTGTGCAGAGCGAGTTGTTTCTTAGCTTCCCAAAGAGCTGGAAGCAAGATGCTGTGGGGCCCAACTCGCCCTTTGGAAAGAAGCCTGCACGTTGTGCCTTTCAGCTCTAGGGCAAAGTAGCACACCCAGAGCAGAAGTCCTACTTCAGCCAGATCAGGCCTGCAAAGAAACTGCGTTTCACAGGCCTTTGGAAGAGATGTTCCCGGTAGGCTGTAAGAGCACTGTGCAGAGCGAGTTGTTTCTTAGCTTCCCAAAGAGCTGGAAGCAAGATGCTGTGGGGCCCAACTCGCCCTTTGGAAAGAAGCCTGCACGTTGTGCCTTTCAGCTCTAGGGCAAAGTAGCACACCCAGAGCAGAAGTCCTACTTCAGCCAGATCAGGCCTGCAAAGAAACTGCGTTTCACAGGCCTTTGGAAGAGATGTTCCCGGTAGGCTGTAAGAGCACTGTGCAGAGCGAGTTGTTTCTTAGCTTCCCAAAGAGCTGGAAGCAAGATGCTGTGGGGCCCAACTCGCCCTTTGGAAAGAAGCCTGCACGTTGTGCCTTTCAGCTCTAGGGCAAAGTAGCACACCCAGAGCAGAAGTCCTACTTCAGCCAGATCAGGCCTGCAAAGAAACTGCGTTTCACAGGCCTTTGGAAGAGATGTTCCCGGTAGGCTGTAAGAGCACTGTGCAGAGCGAGTTGTTTCTTAGCTTCCCAAAGAGCTGGAAGCAAGATGCTGTGGGGCCCAACTCGCCCTTTGGAAAGAAGCCTGCACGTTGTGCCTTTCAGCTCTAGGGCAAAGTAGCACACCCAGAGCAGAAGTCCTACTTCAGCCAGATCAGGCCTGCAAAGAAACTGCGTTTCACAGGCCTTTGGAAGAGATGTTCCCACTAGGCTGTAAGAGCACTGTGCAGAGCGAGTTGTTTCTTAGCTTCCCAAAGAGCTGGAAGCAAGATGCTGTGGGGCCCAACTCGCCCTTTGGAAAGAAGCCTGCACGTTGTGCCTTTCAGCTCTAGGGCAAAGTAGCACACCCAGAGCAGAAGTCCTACTTCAGCCAGATCAGGCCTGCAAAGAAACTGCGTTTCACAGGCCTTTGGAAGAGATGTTCCCGGTAGGCTGTAAGAGCACTGTGCAGAGCGAGTTGTTTCTTAGCTTCCCAAAGAGCTGGAAGCAAGATGCTGTGGGGCCCAACTCGCCCTTTGGAAAGAAGCCTGCACGTTGTGCCTTTCAGCTCTAGGGCAAAGTAGCACACCCAGAGCAGAAGTCCTACTTCAGCCAGATCAGGCCTGCAAAGAAACTGCGTTTCACAGGCCTTTGGAAGAGATGTCCCCGGTAGGCTGTAAGAGCACTGTGCAGAGCGAGTTGTTTCTTAGCTTCCCAAAGAGCTGGAAGCAAGATGCTGTGGGGCCCAACTCGCCCTTTGGAAAGAAGCCTGCACGTTGTGCCTTTCAGCTCTAGGGCAAAGTAGCACACCCAGAGCAGAAGTCCTACTTCAGCCAGATCAGGCCTGCAAAGAAACTGCGTTTCACAGGCCTTTGGAAGAGATGTTCCCGGTAGGCTGTAAGAGCACTGTGCAGAGCGAGTTGTTTCTTAGCTTCCCAAAGAGCTGGAAGCAAGATGCTGTGGGGCCCAACTCGCCCTTTGGAAAGAAGCCTGCACGTTGTGCCTTTCAGCTCTAGGGCAAAGTAGCACACCCAGAGCAGAAGTCCTACTTCAGCCAGATCAGGCCTGCAAAGAAACTGCGTTTCACAGGCCTTTGGAAGAGATGTTCCCGGTAGGCTGTAAGAGCACTGTGCAGAGCGAGTTGTTTCTTAGCTTCCCAAAGAGCTGGAAGCAAGATGCTGTGGGGCCCAACTCGCCCTTTGGAAAGAAGCCTGCACGTTGTGCCTTTCAGCTCTAGGGCAAAGTAGCACACCCAGAGCAGAAGTCCTACTTCAGCCAGATCAGGCCTGCAAAGAAACTGCGTTTCACAGGCCTTTGGAAGAGATGTTCCCACTAGGCTGTAAGAGCACTGTGCAGAGCGAGTTGTTTCTTAGCTTCCCAAAGAGCTGGAAGCAAGATGCTGTGGGGCCCAACTCGCCCTTTGGAAAGAAGCCTGCACGTTGTGCCTTTCAGCTCTAGGGCAAAGTAGCACACCCAGAGCAGAAGTCCTACTTCAGCCAGATCAGGCCTGCAAAGAAACTGCGTTTCACAGGCCTTTGGAAGAGATGTTCCCACTAGGCTGTAAGAGCACTGTGCAGAGCGAGTTGTTTCTTAGCTTCCCAAAGAGCTGGAAGCAAGATGCTGTGGGGCCCAACTCGCCCTTTGGAAAGAAGCCTGCACGTTGTGCCTTTCAGCTCTAGGGCAAAGTAGCACACCCAGAGCAGAAGTCCTACTTCAGCCAGATCAGGCCTGCAAAGAAACTGCGTTTCACAGGCCTTTGGAAGAGATGTTCCCGGTAGGCTGTAAGAGCACTGTGCAGAGCGAGTTGTTTCTTAGCTTCCCAAAGAGCTGGAAGCAAGATGCTGTGGGGCCCAACTCGCCCTTTGGAAAGAAGCCTGCACGTTGTGCCTTTCAGCTCTAGGGCAAAGTAGCACACCCAGAGCAGAAGTCCTACTTCAGCCAGATCAGGCCTGCAAAGAAACTGCGTTTCACAGGCCTTTGGAAGAGATGTTCCCGGTAGGCTGTAAGAGCACTGTGCAGAGCGAGTTGTTTCTTAGCTTCCCAAAGAGCTGGAAGCAAGATGCTGTGGGGCCCAACTCGCCCTTTGGAAAGAAGCCTGCACGTTGTGCCTTTCAGCTCTAGGGCAAAGTAGCACACCCAGAGCAGAAGTCCTACTTCAGCCAGATCAGGCCTGCAAAGAAACTGCGTTTCACAGGCCTTTGGAAGAGATGTTCCCCGGTAGGCTGTAAGAGCACTGTGCAGAGCGAGTTGTTTCTTAGCTTCCCAAAGAGCTGGAAGCAAGATGCTGTGGGGCCCAACTCGCCCTTTGGAAAGAAGCCTGCACGTTGTGCCTTTCAGCTCTAGGGCAAAGTAGCACACCCAGAGCAGAAGTCCTACTTCAGCCAGATCAGGCCTGCAAAGAAACTGCGTTTCACAGGCCTTTGGAAGAGATGTTCCCGGTAGGCTGTAAGAGCACTGTGCAGAGCGAGTTGTTTCTTAGCTTCCCAAAGAGCTGGAAGCAAGATGCTGTGGGGCCCAACTCGCCCTTTGGAAAGAAGCCTGCACGTTGTGCCTTTCAGCTCTAGGGCAAAGTAGCACACCCAGAGCAGAAGTCCTACTTCAGCCAGATCAGGCCTGCAAAGAAACTGCGTTTCACAGGCCTTTGGAAGAGATGTTCCCGGTAGGCTGTAAGAGCACTGTGCAGAGCGAGTTGTTTCTTAGCTTCCCAAAGAGCTGGAAGCAAGATGCTGTGGGGCCCAACTCGCCCTTTGGAAAGAAGCCTGCACGTTGTGCCTTTCAGCTCTAGGGCAAAGTAGCACACCCAGAGCAGAAGTCCTACTTCAGCCAGATCAGGCCTGCAAAGAAACTGCGTTTCACAGGCCTTTGGAAGAGATGTTCCCGGTAGGCTGTAAGAGCACTGTGCAGAGCGAGTTGTTTCTTAGCTTCCCAAAGAGCTGGAAGCAAGATGCTGTGGGGCCCAACTCGCCCTTTGGAAAGAAGCCTGCACGTTGTGCCTTTCAGCTCTAGGGCAAAGTAGCACACCCAGAGCAGAAGTCCTACTTCAGCCAGATCAGGCCTGCAAAGAAACTGCGTTTCACAGGCCTTTGGAAGAGATGTTCCCACTAGGCTGTAAGAGCACTGTGCAGAGCGAGTTGTTTCTTAGCTTCCCAAAGAGCTGGAAGCAAGATGCTGTGGGGCCCAACTCGCCCTTTGGAAAGAAGCCTGCACGTTGTGCCTTTCAGCTCTAGGGCAAAGTAGCACACCCAGAGCAGAAGTCCTACTTCAGCCGGATCAGGCCTGCAAAGAAACTGCGTTTCACAGGCCTTTGGAAGAGATGTTCCCGGTAGGCTGTAAGAGCACTGTGCAGAGCGAGTTGTTTCTTAGCTTCCCAAAGAGCTGGAAGCAAGATGCTGTGGGGCCCAACTCGCCCTTTGGAAAGAAGCCTGCACGTTGTGCCTTTCAGCTCTAGGGCAAAGTAGCACACCCAGAGCAGAAGTCCTACTTCAGCCAGATCAGGCCTGCAAAGAAACTGCGTTTCACAGGCCTTTGGAAGAGATGTTCCCGGTAGGCTGTAAGAGCACTGTGCAGAGCGAGTTGTTTCTTAGCTTCCCAAAGAGCTGGAAGCAAGATGCTGTGGGGCCCAACTCGCCCTTTGGAAAGAAGCCTGCACGTTGTGCCTTTCAGCTCTAGGGCAAAGTAGCACACCCAGAGCAGAAGTCCTACTTCAGCCAGATCAGGCCTGCAAAGAAACTGCGTTTCACAGGCCTTTGGAAGAGATGTTCCCGGTAGGCTGTAAGAGCACTGTGCAGAGCGAGTTGTTTCTTAGCTTCCCAAAGAGCTGGAAGCAAGATGCTGTGGGGCCCAACTCGCCCTTTGGAAAGAAGCCTGCACGTTGTGCCTTTCAGCTCTAGGGCAAAGTAGCACACCCAGAGCAGAAGTCCTACTTCAGCCAGATCAGGCCTGCAAAGAAACTGCGTTTCACAGGCCTTTGGAAGAGATGTTCCCGGTAGGCTGTAAGAGCACTGTGCAGAGCGAGTTGTTTCTTAGCTTCCCAAAGAGCTGGAAGCAAGATGCTGTGGGGCCCAACTCGCCCTTTGGAAAGAAGCCTGCACGTTGTGCCTTTCAGCTCTAGGGCAAAGTAGCACACCCAGAGCAGAAGTCCTACTTCAGCCGGATCAGGCCTGCAAAGAAACTGCGTTTCACAGGCCTTTGGAAGAGATGTTCCCGGTAGGCTGTAAGAGCACTGTGCAGAGCGAGTTGTTTCTTAGCTTCCCAAAGAGCTGGAAGCAAGATGCTGTGGGGCCCAACTCGCCCTTTGGAAAGAAGCCTGCACGTTGTGCCTTTCAGCTCTAGGGCAAAGTAGCACACCCAGAGCAGAAGTCCTACTTCAGCCAGATCAGGCCTGCAAAGAAACTGCGTTTCACAGGCCTTTGGAAGAGATGTTCCCGGTAGGCTGTAAGAGCACTGTGCAGAGCGAGTTGTTTCTTAGCTTCCCAAAGAGCTGGAAGCAAGATGCTGTGGGGCCCAACTCGCCCTTTGGAAAGAAGCCTGCACGTTGTGCCTTTCAGCTCTAGGGCAAAGTAGCACACCCAGAGCAGAAGTCCTACTTCAGCCAGATCAGGCCTGCAAAGAAACTGCGTTTCACAGGCCTTTGGAAGAGATGTTCCCGCTAGGCTGTAAGAGCACTGTGCAGAGCGAGTTGTTTCTTAGCTTCCCAAAGAGCTGGAAGCAAGATGCTGTGGGGCCCAACTCGCCCTTTGGAAAGAAGCCTGCACGTTGTGCCTTTCAGCTCTAGGGCAAAGTAGCACACCCAGAGCAGAAGTCCTACTTCAGCCAGATCAGGCCTGCAAAGAAACTGCGTTTCACAGGCCTTTGGAAGAGATGTTCCCGGTAGGCTGTAAGAGCACTGTGCAGAGCGAGTTGTTTCTTAGCTTCCCAAAGAGCTGGAAGCAAGATGCTGTGGGGCCCAACTCGCCCTTTGGAAAGAAGCCTGCACGTTGTGCCTTTCAGCTCTAGGGCAAAGTAGCACACCCAGAGCAGAAGTCCTACTTCAGCCAGATCAGGCCTGCAAAGAAACTGCGTTTCACAGGCCTTTGGAAGAGATGTTCCCGGTAGGCTGTAAGAGCACTGTGCAGAGCGAGTTGTTTCTTAGCTTCCCAAAGAGCTGGAAGCAAGATGCTGTGGGGCCCAACTCGCCCTTTGGAAAGAAGCCTGCACGTTGTGCCTTTCAGCTCTAGGGCAAAGTAGCACACCCAGAGCAGAAGTCCTACTTCAGCCAGATCAGGCCTGCAAAGAAACTGCGTTTCACAGGCCTTTGGAAGAGATGTTCCCAGTAGGCTGTAAGAGCACTGTGCAGAGCGAGTTGTTTCTTAGCTTCCCAAAGAGCTGGAAGCAAGATGCTGTGGGGCCCAACTCGCCCTTTGGAAAGAAGCCTGCACGTTGTGCCTTTCAGCTCTAGGGCAAAGTAGCACACCCAGAGCAGAAGTCCTACTTCAGCCAGATCAGGCCTGCAAAGAAACTGCGTTTCACAGGCCTTTGGAAGAGATGTTCCCGGTAGGCTGTAAGAGCACTGTGCAGAGCGAGTTGTTTCTTAGCTTCCCAAAGAGCTGGAAGCAAGATGCTGTGGGGCCCAACTCGCCCTTTGGAAAGAAGCCTGCACGTTGTGCCTTTCAGCTCTAGGGCAAAGTAGCACACCCAGAGCAGAAGTCCTACTTCAGCCAGATCAGGCCTGCAAAGAAACTGCGTTTCACAGGCCTTTGGAAGAGATGTTCCCGGTAGGCTGTAAGAGCACTGTGCAGAGCGAGTTGTTTCTTAGCTTCCCAAAGAGCTGGAAGCAAGATGCTGTGGGGCCCAACTCGCCCTTTGGAAAGAAGCCTGCACGTTGTGCCTTTCAGCTCTAGGGCAAAGTAGCACACCCAGAGCAGAAGTCCTACTTCAGCCAGATCAGGCCTGCAAAGAAACTGCGTTTCACAGGCCTTTGGAAGAGATGTTCCCGGTAGGCTGTAAGAGCACTGTGCAGAGCGAGTTGTTTCTTAGCTTCCCAAAGAGCTGGAAGCAAGATGCTGTGGGGCCCAACTCGCCCTTTGGAAAGAAGCCTGCACGTTGTGCCTTTCAGCTCTAGGGCAAAGTAGCACACCCAGAGCAGAAGTCCTACTTCAGCCAGATCAGGCCTGCAAAGAAACTGCGTTTCACAGGCCTTTGGAAGAGATGTTCCCACTAGGCTGTAAGAGCACTGTGCAGAGCGAGTTGTTTCTTAGCTTCCCAAAGAGCTGGAAGCAAGATGCTGTGGGGCCCAACTCGCCCTTTGGAAAGAAGCCTGCACGTTGTGCCTTTCAGCTCTAGGGCAAAGTAGCACACCCAGAGCAGAAGTCCTACTTCAGCCAGATCAGGCCTGCAAAGAAACTGCGTTTCACAGGCCTTTGGAAGAGATGTTCCCGGTAGGCTGTAAGAGCACTGTGCAGAGCGAGTTGTTTCTTAGCTTCCCAAAGAGCTGGAAGCAAGATGCTGTGGGGCCCAACTCGCCCTTTGGAAAGAAGCCTGCACGTTGTGCCTTTCAGCTCTAGGGCAAAGTAGCACACCCAGAGCAGAAGTCCTACTTCAGCCAGATCAGGCCTGCAAAGAAACTGCGTTTCACAGGCCTTTGGAAGAGATGTTCCCGGTAGGCTGTAAGAGCACTGTGCAGAGCGAGTTGTTTCTTAGCTTCCCAAAGAGCTGGAAGCAAGATGCTGTGGGGCCCAACTCGCCCTTTGGAAAGAAGCCTGCACGTTGTGCCTTTCAGCTCTAGGGCAAAGTAGCACACCCAGAGCAGAAGTCCTACTTCAGCCAGATCAGGCCTGCAAAGAAACTGCGTTTCACAGGCCTTTGGAAGAGATGTTCCCGGTAGGCTGTAAGAGCACTGTGCAGAGCGAGTTGTTTCTTAGCTTCCCAAAGAGCTGGAAGCAAGATGCTGTGGGGCCCAACTCGCCCTTTGGAAAGAAGCCTGCACGTTGTGCCTTTCAGCTCTAGGGCAAAGTAGCACACCCAGAGCAGAAGTCCTACTTCAGCCAGATCAGGCCTGCAAAGAAACTGCGTTTCACAGGCCTTTGGAAGAGATGTTCCCGGTAGGCTGTAAGAGCACTGTGCAGAGCGAGTTGTTTCTTAGCTTCCCAAAGAGCTGGAAGCAAGATGCTGTGGGGCCCAACTCGCCCTTTGGAAAGAAGCCTGCACGTTGTGCCTTTCAGCTCTAGGGCAAAGTAGCACACCCAGAGCAGAAGTCCTACTTCAGCCAGATCAGGCCTGCAAAGAAACTGCGTTTCACAGGCCTTTGGAAGAGATGTTCCCGGTAGGCTGTAAGAGCACTGTGCAGAGCGAGTTGTTTCTTAGCTTCCCAAAGAGCTGGAAGCAAGATGCTGTGGGGCCCAACTCGCCCTTTGGAAAGAAGCCTGCACGTTGTGCCTTTCAGCTCTAGGGCAAAGTAGCACACCCAGAGCAGAAGTCCTACTTCAGCCAGATCAGGCCTGCAAAGAAACTGCGTTTCACAGGCCTTTGGAAGAGATGTTCCCGGTAGGCTGTAAGAGCACTGTGCAGAGCGAGTTGTTTCTTAGCTTCCCAAAGAGCTGGAAGCAAGATGCTGTGGGGCCCAACTCGCCCTTTGGAAAGAAGCCTGCACGTTGTGCCTTTCAGCTCTAGGGCAAAGTAGCACACCCAGAGCAGAAGTCCTACTTCAGCCAGATCAGGCCTGCAAAGAAACTGCGTTTCACAGGCCTTTGGAAGAGATGTTCCCGGTAGGCTGTAAGAGCACTGTGCAGAGCGAGTTGTTTCTTAGCTTCCCAAAGAGCTGGAAGCAAGATGCTGTGGGGCCCAACTCGCCCTTTGGAAAGAAGCCTGCACGTTGTGCCTTTCAGCTCTAGGGCAAAGTAGCACACCCAGAGCAGAAGTCCTACTTCAGCCAGATCAGGCCTGCAAAGAAACTGCGTTTCACAGGCCTTTGGAAGAGATGTTCCCGGTAGGCTGTAAGAGCACTGTGCAGAGCGAGTTGTTTCTTAGCTTCCCAAAGAGCTGGAAGCAAGATGCTGTGGGGCCCAACTCGCCCTTTGGAAAGAAGCCTGCACGTTGTGCCTTTCAGCTCTAGGGCAAAGTAGCACACCCAGAGCAGAAGTCCTACTTCAGCCAGATCAGGCCTGCAAAGAAACTGCGTTTCACAGGCCTTTGGAAGAGATGTTCCCGGTAGGCTGTAAGAGCACTGTGCAGAGCGAGTTGTTTCTTAGCTTCCCAAAGAGCTGGAAGCAAGATGCTGTGGGGCCCAACTCGCCCTTTGGAAAGAAGCCTGCACGTTGTGCCTTTCAGCTCTAGGGCAAAGTAGCACACCCAGAGCAGAAGTCCTACTTCAGCCGGATCAGGCCTGCAAAGAAACTGCGTTTCACAGGCCTTTGGAAGAGATGTTCCCGGTAGGCTGTAAGAGCACTGTGCAGAGCGAGTTGTTTCTTAGCTTCCCAAAGAGCTGGAAGCAAGATGCTGTGGGGCCCAACTCGCCCTTTGGAAAGAAGCCTGCACGTTGTGCCTTTCAGCTCTAGGGCAAAGTAGCACACCCAGAGCAGAAGTCCTACTTCAGCCAGATCAGGCCTGCAAAGAAACTGCGTTTCACAGGCCTTTGGAAGAGATGTTCCCGGTAGGCTGTAAGAGCACTGTGCAGAGCGAGTTGTTTCTTAGCTTCCCAAAGAGCTGGAAGCAAGATGCTGTGGGGCCCAACTCGCCCTTTGGAAAGAAGCCTGCACGTTGTGCCTTTCGGCTCTAGGGCAAAGTAGCACACCCAGAGCAGAAGTCCTACTTCAGCCAGATCAGGCCTGCAAAGAAACTGCGTTTCACAGGCCTTTGGAAGAGATGTTCCCACTAGGCTGTAAGAGCACTGTGCAGAGCGAGTTGTTTCTTAGCTTCCCAAAGAGCTGGAAGCAAGATGCTGTGGGGCCCAACTCGCCCTTTGGAAAGAAGCCTGCACGTTGTGCCTTTCAGCTCTAGGGCAAAGTAGCACACCCAGAGCAGAAGTCCTACTTCAGCCAGATCAGGCCTGCAAAGAAACTGCGTTTCACAGGCCTTTGGAAGAGATGTTCCCGGTAGGCTGTAAGAGCACTGTGCAGAGCGAGTTGTTTCTTAGCTTCCCAAAGAGCTGGAAGCAAGATGCTGTGGGGCCCAACTCGCCCTTTGGAAAGAAGCCTGCACGTTGTGCCTTTCAGCTCTAGGGCAATGTAGCACACCCAGAGCAGAAGTCCTACTTCAGCCAGATCAGGCCTGCAAAGAAACTGCGTTTCACAGGCCTTTGGAAGAGATGTTCCCGGTAGGCTGTAAGAGCACTGTGCAGAGCGAGTTGTTTCTTAGCTTCCCAAAGAGCTGGAAGCAAGATGCTGTGGGGCCCAACTCGCCCTTTGGAAAGAAGCCTGCACGTTGTGCCTTTCAGCTCTAGGGCAATGTAGCACACCCAGAGCAGAAGTCCTACTTCAGCCAGATCAGGCCTGCAAAGAAACTGCGTTTCACAGGCCTTTGGAAGAGATGTTCCCGGTAGGCTGTAAGAGCACTGTGCAGAGCGAGTTGTTTCTTAGCTTCCCAAAGAGCTGGAAGCAAGATGCTGTGGGGCCCAACTCGCCCTTTGGAAAGAAGCCTGCACGTTGTGCCTTTCAGCTCTAGGGCAAAGTAGCACACCCAGAGCAGAAGTCCTACTTCAGCCAGATCAGGCCTGCAAAGAAACTGCGTTTCACAGGCCTTTGGAAGAGATGTTCCCGGTAGGCTGCAAGAGCACTGTGCAGAGCGAGTTGTTTCTTAGCTTCCCAAAGAGCTGGAAGCAAGATGCTGTGGGGCCCAACTCGCCCTTTGGAAAGAAGCCTGCACGTTGTGCCTTTCAGCTCTAGGGCAAAGTAGCACACCCAGAGCAGAAGTCCTACTTCAGCCAGATCAGGCCTGCAAAGAAACTGCGTTTCACAGGCCTTTGGAAGAGATGTTCCCGGTAGGCTGTAAGAGCACTGTGCAGAGCGAGTTGTTTCTTAGCTTCCCAAAGAGCTGGAAGCAAGATGCTGTGGGGCCCAACTCGCCCTTTGGAAAGAAGCCTGCACGTTGTGCCTTTCAGCTCTAGGGCAAAGTAGCACACCCAGAGCAGAAGTCCTACTTCAGCCAGATCAGGCCTGCAAAGAAACTGCGTTTCACAGGCCTTTGGAAGAGATGTTCCCGGTAGGCTGTAAGAGCACTGTGCAGAGCGAGTTGTTTCTTAGCTTCCCAAAGAGCTGGAAGCAAGATGCTGTGGGGCCCAACTCGCCCTTTGGAAAGAAGCCTGCACGTTGTGCCTTTCGGCTCTAGGGCAAAGTAGCACACCCAGAGCAGAAGTCCTACTTCAGCCGGATCAGGCCTGCAAAGAAACTGCGTTTCACAGGCCTTTGGAAGAGATGCTCTAGGTAGGCTGTAAGAGCACTGTGCAGAGCGAGTTGTTTCTTAGCTTCCCAAAGAGCTGGAAGCAAGATGCTGTAGGGCCCAACTCGCCCTTTGGAAAGAAGCCTGCACATTGTGCCTTTCAGCTCTAGGGCAATGTAGCACACCCAGAGCAGAAGTCCTACTTCAGCCAGATCAGGCCTGCAAAGAAACTGCGTTTCACAGGCCTTTGGAAGAGATGTTCCCGGTAGGCTGTAAGAGCACTGTGCAGAGCGAGTTGTTTCTTAGCTTCCCAAAGAGCTGGAAGCAAGATGCTGTGGGGGCCAACTCGCCCTTTGGAAAGAAGCCTGCACGTTGTGCCTTTCGGCTCTAGGGCAAAGTAGCACACCCAGAGGAGAAGTCCTACTTCAGCCAGATCAGGCCTGCAAAGAAACTGCGTTTCACAGGCCTTTGGAAGAGATGTTCCCGGTAGGCTGCAAGAGGACTGTGCAGAGCGAGTTGTTTCTCAGCTTCCCAAAGCGCTGGAAGCAAGATGCTGACGGGCCCAACTCGCCCCTTGGAAAGAAGCCTGTTCGTTGTGCCTTTAGCTCTAGGGCAATGTAGCACACCCAGAGCAGAAGTCCTACTTCAGCCAGATCAGGCCTGCAAAGAAACTGCGTTTCACAGGCCTTTGGAAGAGATGTTCCCGGTAGGCTGTAAGAGCACTGTGCAGAGCGAGTTGTTTCTTAGCTTCCCAAAGAGCTGGAAGCAAGATGCTGTGGGGCCCAACTCGCCCTTTGGAAAGAAGCCTGCACGTTGTGCCTTTCAGCTCTAGGGCAAAGTAGCAAACCCAGAGCAGAAGTCCTACTTCAGCCAGATCAGGCCTGCAAAGAAACTGCCTTTCACAGGCCTTTGGAAGAGATGTTCCCGGTAGGCTGTAAGAGCACTGTGCAGAGCGAGTTGTTTCTTAGCTTCCCAAAGAGCTGGAAGCAAGATGCTGTGGGGCCCAACTCGCCCTTTGGAAAGAAGCCTGCACGTTGTGCCTTTCGGCTCTAGGGCAAAGTAGCACACCCAGAGCAGAAGTCCTACTTCAGCCAGATCAGGCCTGCAAAGAAACTGCGTTTTACAGGCCTTTGGAAGAGATACTCCAGGTAGGCTGTAAGAGCACTGTGCAGAGCGAGTTGTTTCTTAGCTTCCCAAAGAGCAGGAAGCAAGATGCTGTGGGGCCCAAATCGCCCTTTGGAAAGAAGCCTGCACGTTGTGCCTTTCAGCTCTAGGGCAAAGTAGCACACCCAGAGCAGAAGTCCTACTTCAGCCAGATCAGGCCTGCAAAGAAACTGCGTTTCACAGGCCTTTGGAAGAGATGTTCCCGGTAGGCTGTAAGAGCACTGTGCAGAGCGAGTTGTTTCTTAGCTTCCCAAAGAGCTGGAAGCAAGATGCTGTGGGGCCCAACTCGCCCTTTGGAAAGAAGCCTGCACGTTGTGCCTTTCGGCTCTAGGGCAAAGTAGCACACCCAGAGCAGAAGTCCTACTTCAGCCAGATCAGGCCTGCAAAGAAACTGCGTTTCACAGGCCTTTGGAAGACATGCTCCCCGGAGGCTGTAAGAGCACTGTGCAGAGCGAGTTGTTTCTTAGCTTCCCAAAGAGCTGGAAGAAAGATGCTGTGGGGCCCAACTCGCCCTTTGGAAAGAAGCCTGCACATTGTGCCTTTCAGCTCTAGGGCAAAGTAGCACACCCAGAGCAGAAGTCCTACTTCAGCCAGATCAGGCCTGCAAAGAAACTGCGTTTCACAGGCCTTTGGAAGAGATGTTCCCGGTAGGCTGCAAGAGGACTGTGCAGAGCGAGTTGTTTCTTAGCTTCCCAAAGAGCTGGAAGCAAGATGCTGACGGGCCCAACTCGCCCCTTGGAAAGAAGCCTGTTCGTTGTGCCTTTAGCTCTAGGGCAATGTAGCACACCCAGAGCAGAAGTCCTACTTCAGCCAGATCAGGCCTGCAAAGAAACTGCGTTTCACAGGCCTTTGGAAGAGATGTTCCCGGTAGGCTGTAAGAGCACTGTGCAGAGCGAGTTGTTTCTTAGCTTCCCAAAGAGCTGGAAGCAAGATGCTGTGGGGCCCAACTCGCCCTTTGGAAAGAAGCCTGCACGTTGTGCCTTTCGGCTCTAGGGCAAAGTAGCACACCCAGAGCAGAAGTCCTACTTCAGCCAGATCAGGCCTGCAAAGAAACTGCGTTTCACAGGCCTTTGGAAGAGATGTTCCCGGTAGGCTGCAAGAAGACTGTGCAGAGCGAGTTGTTTCTCAGCTTCCCAAAGAGCTGGAAGCAAGATGCTGACGGGCCCAACTCGCCCCTTGGAAAGAAGCCTGTTCGTTGTGCCTTTAGCTCTAGGGCAATGTAGCACACCCAGAGCAGAAGTCCTACTTCAGCCAGATCAGGCCTGCAAAGAAACTGCGTTTCACAGGCCTCTGGAAGAGATGTTCCCGGTAGGCTGTAAGAGCACTGTGCAGAGCGAGTTGTTTCTTAGCTTCCCAAAGAGCTGGAAGCAAGATGCTGTGGGGCCCAACTCGCACATTGGAAAGAAGCCTGCACGTTGTGCCTTTCAGCTCTAGGGCAAAGTAGCGAACCCAGAGCAGAAGTCCTACTTCAGCCAGATCAGGCCTGCAAAGAAACTGCCTTTCACAGGCCTTTGGAAGAGATGTTCCCGGTAGGCTGTAAGAGCACTGTGCAGAGCGAGTTGTTTCTTAGCTTCCCAAAGAGCTGGAAGCATGATGCTGTGGGGCCCAACTCGCCCTTTGGAAAGAAGCCTGCACGTTGTGCCTTTCGGCTCTAGGGCAAAGTAGCACACCCAGAGCAGAAGTCCTACTTCAGCCAGATCAGGCCTGCAAAGAAACTGCGTTTCACAGGCCTTTGGAAGACATGCTCCCCGGAGGCTGTAAGAGCACTGTGCAGAGCGAGTTGTTTCTTAGCTTCCCAAAGAGCTGGAAGCAAGATGCTGTGGGGCCCAACTCGCCCTTTGGAAAGAAGCCTGCACGTTGTGCCTTTCAGCTCTAGGGCAAAGTAGCACACCCAGAGCAGAAGTTCTACTTCAGCCAGATCAGGCCTGCAAAGAAACTGCGTTTCACAGGCCTTTGGAAGAGATGCTCCCGGAAGGCTGTAAGAGCACTGTGCAGAGCGAGTTGTTTCTTAGCTTCCCAAAGAGCTGGAAGCAAGATGCTGTGGGGCCCAACTCGCCCTTTGGAAAGAAGCCCGCACGGTGTGCCTTTCAGCTCTAGGGCAAAGTAGCACACCCAGAGCAGAAGTCCTACTTCAGCCGGATCAGGCCTGCAAAGAAACTGCGTTTCACAGGCCTTTGGAAGAGATGTTCCCGGTAGGCTGTAAGAGCACTGTGCAGAGCGAGTTGTTTCTTAGCTTCCCAAAGAGCTGGAAGCAAGATGCTCTGGGGCCCAACTCGCCCTTTGGAATGAAGCCTGCACGTTGTGCCTTTCAGCTCTAGGGCAATGTAGCACACCCTGAGCAGAAGTCCTACTTCAGCCAGATCAGGCCTGCAAAGAAACTGCGTTTCACAGGCCTTTGGAAGAGATGTTCCCGGTAGGCTGCAAGAGGACTGTGCAGAGCGAGTTGTTTCTTAGCTTCCCAAAGAGCTGGAAGCAAGATGCTGACGGGCCCAACTCGCCCCTTGGAAAGAAGCCTGTTCGTTGTGCCTTTAGCTCTAGGGCAATGTAGCACACCCAGAGCAGAAGTCCTACTTCAGCCAGATCAGGCCTGCAAAGAAACTGCGTTTCACAGGCCTTTGGAAGAGATGTTCCCGCTAGGCTGTAAGAGCACTGTGCAGAGCGAGTTGTTTCTTAGCTTCCCAAAGAGCTGGAAGCAAGATGCTGTGGGGCCCAACTCGCCCTTTGGAAAGAAGCCTGCACGTTGTGCCTTTCAGCTCTAGGGCAAAGTAGCACACCCAGAGCAGAAGTCATACTTCAGCCAGATCAGGCCTGCAAAGAAACTGCGTTTCACAGGCCTTTGGAAGAGATGTTCCTGGTAGGCTGTAAGAGCACTGTGCAGAGAGAGTTGTTACTTAGCTTCCCAAAGAGCTGGAAGCAAGATGCTGTGGGGCCCAACTCGCCCTTTGGAAAGAAGCCTGCACGTTGTGCCTTTCAGCTCTAGGGCAATGCAGCACACCCAGAGCAGAAGTCCTACTTCAGCCAGATCAGGCCTGCAAAGAAACTGCGTTTCACAGGCCTTTGGAAGAGATGTTCCCGGTAGGCTGTAAGAGCACTGTGCAGAGCGAGTTGTTTCTTAGCTTCACAAAGAGCTGGAAGCAAGATGCTGTAGGAACCAAATCGCCCTTTGGAAAGAAGACTGCACATTGTGCCTTTCAGCTCTAGGGCAATGTAGCACACCCAGAGCAGAAGTCCTACTTCAGCCAGATCAGGCCTGCAAAGAAACTGCGTTTCACAGGCCTTTGGAAGAGATGTTCCCGGTAGGCTGTAAGAGCACTGTGCAGAGCGAGTTGTTTCTTAGCTTCCCAAAGAGCTGGAAGCAAGATGCTGTGGGGGCCAACTCGCCCTTTGGAAAGAAGCCTGCACGTTGTGCCTTTCGGCTCTAGGGCAAAGTAGCACACCCAGAGCAGAAGTCCTACTTCAGCCAGATCAGGCCTGCAAAGAAACTGAGTTTCACAGGCCTTTGGAAGAGATGTTCCCGGTAGGCTGCAAGAGGACTGTGCAGAGCGAGTTGTTTCTCAGCTTCCCAAAGCGCTGGAAGCAAGATGCTGACGGGCCCAACTCGCCCCTTGGAAAGAAGCCTGTTCGTTGTGCCTTTAGCTCTAGGGCAATGTAGCACACCCAGAGCAGAAGTCCTACTTCAGCCAGATCAGGCCTGCAAAGAAACTGCGTTTCACAGGCCTTTGGAAGAGATGTTCCCGGTAGGCTGTAAGAGCACTGTGCAGAGCGAGTTGTTTCTTAGCTTCCCAAAGAGCTGGAAGCAAGATGCTGTGGGGCCCAACTCGCCCTTTGGAAAGAAGCCTGCACGTTGTGCCTTTCAGCTCTAGGACAAAGTAGCACACCCAGAGCAGAAGTCCTACTTCAGCCAGATCAGGCCTGCAAAGAAACTGCCTTTCACAGGCCTTTGGAAGAGATGTTCCCGGTAGGCTGTAAGAGCACTGTGCAGAGCGAGTTGTTTCTTAGCTTCCCAAAGAGCTGGAACAAGATGCTGTGGGGCCCAACTCGCCCTTTGGAAAGAAGCCTGCACGTTGTGCCTTTCGGCTCTAGGGCAAAGTAGCACACCCAGAGCAGAAGTCCTACTTCAGCCAGATCAGGCCTGCAAAGAAACTGCGTTTCACAGGCCTTTGGAAGACATGCTCCCCGGAGGCTGTAAGAGCACTGTGCAGAGCGAGTTGTTTCTTAGCTTCCCAAAGAGCTGGAAGCAAGATGCTGTGGGGCCCAACTCGCCCTTTGGAAAGAAGCCTGCACGTTGTGCCTTTCAGCTCTAGGGCAAAGTAGCACACCCAGAGCAGAAGTTCTACTTCAGGCAGATCAGGCCTGCAAAGAAACTGCGTTTCACAGGCCTTTGGAAGAGATGCTCCCGGTAGGCTGTAAGAGCACTGTGCAGAGCGAGTTGTTTCTTAGCTTCCCAAAGAGCTGGAAGCAAGATGCTGTGGGGCCCAACTCGCCCTTTGGAAAGAAGCCCGCACGGTGTGCCTTTCAGCTCTAGGGCAAAGTAGCACACCCAGAGCAGAAGTCCTACTTCAGCCGGATCAGGCCTGCAAAGAAACTGCGTTTCACAGGCCTTTGGAAGAGATGTTCCCGGTAGGCTGTAAGAGCACTGTGCAGAGCGAGTTGTTTCTTAGCTTCCCAAAGAGCTGGAAGCAAGATGCTGTGGGGCCCAACTCGCCCTTTGGAAAGAAGCCTGCACGTTGTGCCTTTCAGCTCTAGGGCAATGTAGCACACCCTGAGCAGAAGTCCTACTTCAGCCAGATCAGGCCTGCAAAGAAACTGCGTTTCACAGGCCTTTGGAAGAGATGTTCCCGGTAGGCTGTAAGAGCACTGTGCAGAGCGAGTTGTTTCTTAGCTTCCCAAAGAGCTGGAAGCAAGATGCAGTGGGGCCCAACTTGCCCTTTGGAAAGAAGCCTGCATGTTGTGCCTTTAGCTCTAGGGCAATGTAGCACACCCAGAGCAGAAGTCCTACTTCAGCCAGATCAGGCCTGCAAAGAAACTGCGTTTCACAGGCCTTTGGAAGAGATGTTCCCGGTAGGCTGTAAGAGCACTGTGCAGAGCGAGTTGTTTCTTAGCTTCCCAAAGAGCTGGAAGCAAGATGCTGTGGGGCCCAACTTGCCCTTTGGAAAGAAGCCTGCACGTTGTGCCTTTCGGCTCTAGGGCAAAGTAGCACACCCAGAGCAGAAGTCCTACTTCAGCCAGATCAGGCCTGCAAAGAAACTGCGTTTTACAGGCCTTTGGAAGAGATACTCCAGGTAGGCTGTAAGAGCACTGTGCAGAGCGAGTTGTTTCTTAGCTTCCCAAAGAGCAGGAAGCAAGATGCTGTGGGGCCCAAATCACCCTTTGGAAAGAAGCCTGCACGTTGTGCCTTTCAGCTCTAGGGCAAAGTAGCACACCCAGAGCAGAAGTCCTACTTCAGCCAGATCAGGCCTGCAAAGAAACTGCGTTTCACAGGCCTTTGGAAGAGATGTTCCCGGTAGGCTGTAAGAGCACTGTGCAGAGCGAGTTGTTTCTTAGCTTCCCAAAGAGCTGGAAGCAAGATGCTGTGGGGCCCAACTCGCCCTTTGGAAAGAAGCCTGCACGTTGTGCCTTTCAGCTCTAGGGCAAAGTAGCACACCCAGAGCAGAAGTCCTACTTCAGCCAGATCAGGCCTGCAAAGAAACTGCGTTTCACAGGCCTTTGGAAGACATGCTCCCCGGAGGCTCTAAGAGCACTCTGCAGAGCGAGTTGTTTCTTAGCTTCCCAAAGAGCTGGAAGAAAGATGCTGTGGGGCCCAACTCGCCCTTTGGAAAGAAGCCTGCACGTTGTGCCTTTCAGCTCTAGGGCAATGTAGCACACCCAGAGCAGAAGTCCTACTTCAGCCAGATCAGGCCTGCAAAGAAACTGCGTTTCACAGGCCTTTGGAAGAGATGTTCCCGGTAGGCTGCAAGAGGACTGTGCAGAGCGAGTTGTTTCTTAGCTTCCCAAAGAGCTGGAAGCAAGATGCTGACGGGCCCAACTCGCCCCTTGGAAAGAAGCCTGTTCGTTGTGCCTTTAGCTCTAGGGCAATGTAGCACACCCAGAGCAGAAGTCCTACTTCAGCCAGATCAGGCCTGTAAAGAAACTGCGTTTCACAGGCCTTTGGAAGAGATGTTCCCGGTAGGCTGTAAGAGCACTGTGCAGAGCGAGTTGTTTCTTAGCTTCCCAAAGAGCTGGAAGCAAGATGCTGTGGGGCCCAACTCGCCCTTTGGAAAGAAGCCTGCACGTTGTGCCTTTCGGCTCTAGGGCAAAGTAGCACACCCAGAGCAGAAGTCCTACTTCAGCCAGATCAGGCCTGCAAAGAAACTGCGTTTCACAGGCCTTTGGAAGAGATGTTCCCGGTAGGCTGCAAGAGGACTGTGCAGAGCGAGTTGTTTCTCAGCTTCCCAAAGAGCTGGAAGCAAGATGCTGACGGGCCCAACTCGCCCCTTGGAAAGAAGCCTGTTCGTTGTGCCTTTAGCTCTAGGGCAATGTAGCACACCCAGAGCAGAAGTCCTACTTCAGCCAGATCAGGCCTGCAAAGAAACTGCGTTTCACAGGCCTTTGGAAGAGATGTTCCCGGTAGGCTGTAAGAGCACTGTGCAGAGCGAGTTGTTTCTTAGCTTCCCAAAGAGCTGGAAGCAAGATGCTGTGGGGCCCAACTCGCCCTTTGGAAAGTAGCCTGCACGTTGTGCCTTTCAGCTCTAGGGCAAAGTAGCGAACCCAGAGCAGAAGTCCTACTTCAGCCAGATCAGGCCTGCAAAGAAACTGCCTTTCGCAGGCCTTTGGAAGAGATGTTCCCGGTAGGCTGTAAGAGCACTGTGCAGAGCGAGTTGTTTCTTAGCTTCCCAAAGAGCTGGAAGCAAGATGCTGTGGGGCCCAACTCGCCCTTTGGAAAGAAGCCTGCACGTTGTGCCTTTCGGCTCTAGGGCAAAGTAGCACACCCAGAGCAGAAGTCCTACTTCAGCCAGATCAGGCCTGCAAAGAAACTGCGTTTCACAGGCCTTTGGAAGACATGCTCCCCGTAGGGTGTAAGAGCACTGTGCAGAGCGACTTGTTTCTTAGCTTCCCAAAGAGCTGGAAGCAAGATGCTGTGGGGCCCAACTCGCCCTTTGGAAAGAAGCCTGCACGTTGTGCCTTTCAGCTCTAGGGCAAAGTAGCACACCCAGAGCAGAAGTTCTACTTCAGCAAGATCAGGCCTGCAAAGAAACTGCGTTTCACAGGCCTTTGGAAGAGATGCTCCCGGTAGGCTGTAAGAGCACTGTGCAGAGCAAGTTGTTTCTTAGCTTCCCAAAGAGCTGGAAGCAAGATGCTGTGGGGCCCAACTCGCCCTTTGGAAAGAAGCCCGCACGGTGTGCCTTTCAGCTCTAGGGCAAAGTAGCACACCCAGAGCAGAAGTCCTACTTCAGCCGGATCAGGCCTGCAAAGAAACTGCGTTTCACAGACCTTTGGAAGAGATGTTCCCGGTAGGCTGTAAGAGCACTGTGCAGAGCGAGTTGTTTCTTAGCTTCCCAAAGAGCTGGAAGCAAGATGCTCTGGGGCCCAACTCGCCCTTTGGAATGAAGCCTGCACGTTGTGCCTTTCAGCTCTAGGGCAATGTAGCACACCCTGAGCAGAAGTCCTACTTCAGCCAGATCAGGCCTGCAAAGAAACTGCGTTTCACAGGCCTTTGGAAGAGATGTTCCCGGTAGGCTGCAAGAGGACTGTGCAGAGCGAGTTGTTTCTTAGCTTCCCAAAGAGCTGGAAGCAAGATGCTGACGGGCCCAACTCGCCCCTTGGAAAGAAGCCTGTTCGTTGTGCCTTTAGCTCTAGGGCAATGTAGCACACCCAGAGCAGAAGTCCTACTTCAGCCAGATCAGGCCTGCAAAGAAACTGCGTTTCACAGGCCTTTGGAAGAGATGTTCCCGGTAGGCTGTAAGAGCACTGTGCAGAGCGAGTTGTTTCTTAGCTTCCCAAAGAGCTGGAAGCAAGATGCTGTGGGGCCCAACTTGCCCTTTGGAAAGAAGCCTGCACGTTGTGCCTTTCGGCTCTAGGGCAAAGTAGCACACCCAGAGCAGAAGTCCTACTTCAGCCAGATCAGGCCTGCAAAGAAACTGCGTTTTACAGGCCTTTGGAAGAGATACTCCAGGTAGGCTCTAAGAGCACTGTGCAGAGCGAGTTGTTTCTTAGCTTCCCAAAGAGCAGGAAGCAAGATGCTGTGGGGCCCAAATCGCCCTTTGGAAAGAAGCCTGCACGTTGTGCCTTTCAGCTCTAGGGCAAAGTAGGACACCCAGAGCAGAAGTCCTAATTCAGCCAGATCAGGCCTGCAAAGAAACTGCGTTTCACAGGCCTTTGGAAGAGATGTTCCCGGTAGGCTGTAAGAGCACTGTGCAGAGCGAGTTGTTTCTGAGCTTCCCAAAGAGCTGGAAGCAAGATGCTGTGGGGCCCAACTCGCCCTTTGGAAAGAAGCCTGCACGTTGTGCCTTTCAGCTCTAGGGCAAAGTATCACACCCAGAGCAGAAGTCCTACTTCAGCCAGATCAGGCCTGCAAAGAAACTGCGTTTCACATGCCTTTGGAAGAGATGTTCCCACTAGGCTGTAAGAGAACTGTGCAGAGCGAGTTGTTTCTTAGCTTCCCAAAGAGCTGGAAGCAAGATGCTGTGGGGCCCAACTCGCCCTTTGGAAAGAAGCCTGCACGTTGTGCCTTTCAGCTCTAGGGCAAAGTAGCACACCCAGAACAGAAGTCATACTTCAGCCAGATCAGGCCTGCAAAGAAACTGCGTTTCACAGGCTGTTGGAAGAGATGTTCCCGGTAGGCTGTAAGAGCACTGTGCAGAGAGAGTTGTTACTTAGCTTCCCAAAGAGCTGGAAGCAAGATGCTGTGGGGCCCAACTCGCCCTTTGGAAAGAAGCCTGCACGTTGTGCCTTTCAGCTCTAGGGCAATGCAGCACACCCAGAGCAGAAGTCATACTTCAGCCAGATCAGGCCTGCAAAGAAACTGCGTTTCACATGCCTTTGGAAGAGATGTTCCCACTAGGCTGTAAGAGCACTGTGCAGAGCGAGTTGTTTCTTAGCTTCCCAAAGACCTGGAAGCAAGATGCTGTGGGGCCCAACTCGCCCTTTGGAATGAAGCCTGCACGTTGTGGCTTACAAATCTAGGGCAAAGTAGCACACCCAGAGCAGAAGTCCTACTTCAGCCAGATCAGGCCTGCAAAGAAGCTGCGTTTCCCAGGCCTTTGGAAGAGATGTTCCCGGTAGGCTGTAAGAGCACTGTGCACACCGAGTTGTTTCTTAGCTTCCCAAAGAGCTGTAAGCAAGATGCTGTGGGGCCCAACTCGCCCTTTGGAAAGAAGCCTGCACGTTGTGCCTTTCAGCTCTAGGGCCAAGTAGCACACCCAGAGCAGAAGTCCTACTTCAGCCAGATCAGGCCTGAAAAGAAGCTGCGTTTCCCAGGCCTTTGGAAGAGATGTTTCCGGTAGGCTGTAAGTACACTGTGCAGAGCGAGTGGTTTCTTAGCTTCCCAAAGAGCTGGAAGCAAGATGCTCTGGGGCCCAACTCGCCCTTTGGAAAGAAGCCTGCACGTTGTGCCTTTCAGCTCTAGGGCAAAGTAGCACACCCAGAGCAGAAGTCCTACTTCAGCCAGATCAGGCCTGCAAAGAAACTGCGTTTCACAGGCCTTTGGAAGAGATGTTCCCACTAGGCTGTAAGAGCACTGTGCAGAGCGAGCTGTTTCTTAGCTTCCCAAAGAGCTGGAAGCAAGATGCTGTGGGGCCCAACTCGCCCTTTGGAATGAAGCCGGCACGTTGTGGCTTACAGCTCTACGGCAAAGTAGCACACCCACAGCAGAAGTCCTACTTCAGCCAGATCAGGCCAGCAAAGAAGCTGCGTTTCCCAGGCCTTGGAAGAGATGTTTCCGGTAGGCTGTAAGAGCACTGTGCAGAGCGAGTTGTTTCTTAGCTTCCCAAAGAGCTGGAAGCAAGATGCTGTGGGGCCCAACTCGCCCTTTGGAAAGAAGCCTGCACGTTGTGCCTTTCAGCTCTAGGGCAAAGTAGCACACCCAGAGCAGAAGTCCTACTTCAGCCAGATCAGGCCTGCAAAGAAACTGCGTTTCACAGGCCTTTGGAAGACATGCTCCCCGGAGGCTCTAAGAGCACTGTGCAGAGCGAGTTGTTTCTTAGCTTCCCAAAGAGCTGGAAGAAAGATGCTGTGGGGCCCAACTCGCCCTTTGGAAAGAAGCCTGCACATTGTGCCCTTCAGCTCTAGGGCAAAGTAGCACACCCAGAGCAGAAGTCCTACTTCAGCCAGATCAGGCCTGCAAAGAAACTGCGTTTCACAGGCCTTTGGAAGAGATGTTCCCGGTAGGCTGCAAGAGGACTGTGCAGAGCGAGTTGTTTCTTAGCTTCCCAAAGAGCTGGAAGCAAGATGCTGACGGGCCCAACTCGCCCCTTGGAAAGAAGCCTGTTCGTTGTGCCTTTAGCTCTAGGGCAATGTAGCACACCCAGAGCAGAAGTCCTACTTCAGCCAGATCAGGCCTGTAAAGAAACTGCGTTTCACAGGCCTTTGGAAGAGATGTTCCCGGTAGGCTGTAAGAGCACTGTGCAGAGCGAGTTGTTTCTTAGCTTCCCAAAGAGCTGGAAGCAAGATGCTGTGGGGCCCAACTCGCCCTTTGGAAAGAAGCCTGCACGTTGTGCCTTTCGGCTCTAGGGCAAAGTAGCACACCCAGAGCAGAAGTCCTACTTCAGCCAGATCAGGCCTGCAAAGAAACTGCGTTTCACAGGCCTTTGGAAGAGATGTTCCCGGTAGGCTGCAAGAGGACTGTGCAGAGCGAGTTGTTTCTCAGCTTCCCAAAGAGCTGGAAGCAAGATGCTGACGGGCCCAACTCGCCCCTTGGAAAGAAGCCTGTTCGTTGTGCCTTTAGCTCTAGGGCAATGTAGCACACCCAGAGCAGAAGTCCTACTTCAGCCAGATCAGGCCTGCAAAGAAACTGCGTTTCACAGGCCTTTGGAAGAGATGTTCCCGGTAGGCTGTAAGAGCACTGTGCAGAGCGAGTTCTTTCTTAGCTTCCCAAAGAGCTGGAAGCAAGATGCTGTGGGGCCCAACTCGCCCTTTGGAAAGAACCCTGCACGTTGTGCCTTTCAGCTCTAGGGCAAAGTAGCGAACCCAGAGCAGAAGTCCTACTTCAGCCAGATCAGGCCTGCAAAGAAACTGCCTTTCGCAGGCCTTTGGAAGAGATGTTCCCGGTAGGCTGTAAGAGCACTGTGCAGAGCGAGTTGTTTCTTAGCTTCCCAAAGAGCTGGAAGCAAGATGCTGTGGGGCCCAACTCGCCCTTTGGAAAGAAGCCTGCACGTTGTGCCTTTCGGCTCTAGGGCAAAGTAGCACACCCAGAGCAGAAGTCCTACTTCAGCCAGATCAGGCCTGCAAAGAAACTGCGTTTCACAGGCCTTTGGAAGACATGCTCCCCGGAGGGTGTAAGAGCACTGTGCAGAGCGACTTGTTTCTTAGCTTCCCAAAGAGCTGGAAGCAAGATGCTGTGGGGCCCAACTCGCCCTTTGGAAAGAAGCCTGCACGTTGTGCCTTTCAGCTCTAGGGCAAAGTAGCACACCCAGAGCAGAAGTCCTACTCCAGCCAGATCAGGCCTGCAAAGAAACTGCGTTTCACAGGCCTTTGGAAGAGATGTTCCCACTAGGCTGTAAGAGCACTGTGCAGAGCGAGTTGTTTCTTAGCTTCCCAAAGAGCTGGAAGCAAGATGCTGTGGGCCCAACTCGCCCCTTTTAAAGAAGCCTGCACGTTGTGCCTTTCAGCTCTAGGGCAAAGTAGCGAACCCAGAGCAGAAGTCCTACTTCAGCCAGATCAGGACTGCAAAGAAACTGCGTTTCACAGGCCTTTGGAAGAGATGCTCCCGGTAGGCTGTAAGAGCACTGTGCAGAGCGAGTTGTTTCTTAGCTTCCCAAAGAGCTGGAAGCAAGATGCTGTGGGGCCCAACTCGCCCTTTGGAAAGAAGCCTGCACGTTGTGCCTTTCAGCTCTAGGGCAAAGTAGCAGACCCAGAGCAGAAGTCCTACTCCAGCCAGATCAGGCCTGCAAAGAAACTGCGTTTCACAGGCCTTTGGAAGAGATGTTCCCACTAGGCTGTAAGAGCACTGTGCAGAGCGAGTTGTTTCTTAGCTTCCCAAAGAGCTGGAAGCAAGATGCTGTGGGCCCAACTCGCCCCTTTTAAAGAAGCCTGCACGTTGTGCCTTTCAGCTCTAGGGCAAAGTAGCGAACCCAGAGCAGAAGTCCTACTTCAGCCAGATCAGGACTGCAAAGAAACTGCGTTTCACAGGCCTTTGGAAGAGATGCTCCCGGTAGGCTGTAAGAGCACTGTGCAGAGCGAGTTGTTTCTTAGCTTCCCAAAGAGCTGGAAGCAAGATGCTGTGGGGCCCAACTCGCCCTTTGGAAAGAAGCCTGCACGTTGTGCCTTTCAGCTCTAGGGCAAAGTAGCACACCCAGAGCAGAAGTCCTACTTCAGCCAGATCAGGCCTGCAAAGAATCTGCGTTTCACAGGCCTTTGGAAGAGATGCTCCCGGTAGGCTGTAAGAGCACTGTGCAGAGCGAGTTGTTTCTTAGCTTCCCAAAGAGCTGGAAGCAAGATGCTCTGGGGCCCAACTCGCCCTTTCGAAAGAAGCCTGCACGTTGTGCCTTTTAGCTCTAGGGCAAAGTAGCACACCCAGAGCAGAAGTCCTACTTCAGCCAGATCAGGCCTGCAAAGAAACTGTGTTTCACAGGCCTTTGGAAGAGATGCTCCTGGTAGGCTCTGAGAGCACTGTGCAGAGCGAGTTGTTTCTTAGCTTCCCAAAGAGCTGGAAGCAGGATGCTGTGGGGCCCAACTCGCACTTTGGAAAGAAGCCTGCACGTTGTGCCTTTCAGCTCTAGGGCCAATTAGCACACCCAGAGCAGAAGTCCTACTTCAGCCACATCAGGCCTGCAAAGAAGCTGCGTTTCCCAGGCCTTTGGAAGAGATGTTTCAGGTAGGCTGTAAGTACACTGTGCAGAGCGAGTGGTTTCTTAGCTTCCCAAAGAGCTGGAAGCAAGATGCTGTGGGGCCCAACTCGCCCTTTGGAAAGAAGCCTGCACGTTGTGCCTTTCAGCTCTAGGGCAAAGTAGCACACCCAGAGCAGAAGTCCTACTTCAGCCAGATCAGGCCTGCAAAGAAACTGCGTTTCACAGGCCTTTGGAAGAGATGTTCCCGGTAGGCTGTAAGAGCACTGTGCAGAGCGAGTTGTTTCTTAGCTTCCCAAAGAGCTGGAAGCAAGATGCTGTGGGGCCCAACTCGCCCTTTGGAAAGAAGCCTGCACGTTGTGCCTTTCAGCTCTAGGGCAAAGTAGCACACCCAGAGCAGAAGTCCTACTCCAGCCAGATCAGGCCTGCAAAGAAACTGCGTTTCACAGGCCTTTGGAAGAGATGTTCCCACTAGGCTGTAAGAGCACTGTGCAGTGCGAGTTGTTTCTTAGCTTCCCAAAGAGCTGGAAGCAAGATGCTGTGGGCCCAACTCGCCCCTTTTAAAGAAGCCTGCACCTTGTGCCTTTCAGCTCTAGGGCAAAGTAGCACACCCAGAGCAGAAGTCCTACTTCAGGCAGATCAGGCCTGCAAAGAAACTGCGTTTCACAGGCCTTTGGAAGAGATGTTCCCGGTAGGCTGTAAGAGCACTGTGCAGAGCGAGTTGTTTCTTAGCTTCCCAACGAGCTGAAAGCAAGATGCTGAGGGGCCCAACTCGCCCTTTGGAAAGAAGCCTGCACGTTGTGCCTTTCAACTCTAGGGCAATGTAGCACACGGAGAGCAGAAGTCCTACTTCAGCCACATCAGGCCTGCAAAGAAACTGCGTTTCACAGGCCTTTGGAAGAGATGTTCCCGGTAGGCTGTAAGAGCACTGTGCAGAGCGAGTTGTTTCTTATCTTACCAAAGAGCTGGAAGCAAGATGAGGTGGGGCCCAACTCGCCCTTTGGAAAGAAGCCTGTACGTTGGGCCTTTCAGCTCTAGGGCAAAGTAGCACACCCAGAGCAGAAGTCCTACTTCAGCCAGATCAGGCCTGCAAAGAAACTGCGTTTCACAGGCCTTTGGAAGAGATGTTCCTGGTAGGCTGTAAGAGCACTGTGCAGAGCGAGTGGTTTCTTAGCTTCCCAAAGAGCTGGAAGCAAGATGCTGTGGGGCCCAACTCGCCCCTTTTAAAGAAGCCTGCACGTTGTGCCTTTCAGCTCTAGGGCAAAGTCGCACACCCAGAGCAGAAGTCCTACTCCAGCCAGATCAGGCCTGCAAAGAAACTGCGTTTCACAGGCCTTTGGAAGAGATGTTCCCACTAGGCTGTAAGAGCACTGTGCAGAGCGAGTTGTTTCTTAGCTTCCCAAAGAGCTGGAAGCAAGATGCTGTGGGCCCAACTCGCCCCTTTTAAAGAAGCCTGCACCTTGTGCCTTTCAGCTCTAGGGCAAAGTAGCACACCCAGAGCAGAAGTCCTACTTCAGCCAGATCAGGCCTGCAAAGAAACTGCGTTTCACAGGCCTTTGGAAGAGATGTTCCCGGTAGGCTGTAAGAGCACTGTGCAGAGCGAGCTGTTTCTTAGCTTCCCAACGAGCTGAAAGCAAGATGCTGAGGGGCCCAACTCGCCCTTTGGAAAGAAGCCTGCACGTTGTGCCTTTCAACTCTAGGGCAATGTAGCACACGGAGAGCAGAAGTCCTACTTCAGCCACATCAGGCCTGCAAAGAAACTGCGTTTCACAGGCCTTTGGAAGAGATGTTCCCACTAGGCTGTAAGAGCACTGTGCAGAGCGAGTTGTTTCTTATCTTACCAACGAGCTGGAAGCAAGATGAGGTGGGGCCCAACTCGCCCTTTGGAAAGAAGCCTGTACGTTGGGCCTTTCAGCTCTAGGGCAAAGTAGCACACCCAGAGCAGAAGTCCTACTTCAGCCAGATCAGGCCTGCAAAGAAACTGCGTTTCACAGGCCTTTGGAAGAGATGTTCCTGGTAGGCTGTAAGAGCACTGTGCAGAGCGAGTGGTTTCTTAGCTTCCCAAAGAGCTGGAAGCAAGATGCTGTGGGGCCCAACTCGCCCCTTTTAAAGAAGCCTGCACGTTGTGCCTTTCAGCTCTAGGGCAAAGTAGCACACCCAGAGCAGAAGTCCTACTTCAGCCAGATCAGGCCTGCAAAGAAACTGCGTTTCACAGGCCTTTGGAAGAGATGTTCCCGGTAGGCTGTAAGAGCACTGTGCAGAGCGAGTTGTTTCTTAGCTTCCCAAAGAGCTGGAAGCAAGATGCTGTGGGGCCCAACTCGCCCTTTGGAAAGAAGCCTGCACGTTGTGCCTTTCAGCTCTAGGACAAAGTAGCACACACAGAGCAGAAGTCCTACTTCAGCCAGATCAGGACTGCAAAGAAACTGCGTTTCACAGGCCTTTGGAAGAGATGCTCCCGGTAGGCTGTAAGAGAACTGTGCAGAGCGAGTTGTTTCTTAGCTTCCCAAAGAGCTGGAAGCAAGATGCTGTGGGGCCCAACTCGCCCTTTGGAAAGAAGCCTGCACGTTGTGCCTTTCAGCTCTAGGGCAAAGTAGCCCACCCAGAGCAGAAGTCCTACTTCAGCCAGATCAGGCCTGCAAAGAATCTGCGTTTCACAGGCCTTTGGAAGAGATGCTCCCGGTAGGCTGTAAGAGCACTGTGCAGAGCGAGTTGTTTCTTAGCTTCCCAAAGAGCTGGAAGCAAGATGCTCTGGGGCCCAACTCGCCCTTTCGAAAGAAGCCTGCACGTTGTGCCTTTTAGCTCTAGGGCAAAGTAGCACACCCAGAGCAGAAGTCCTACTTCAGCCAGATCAGGCCTGCAAAGAAACTGCGTTTCACAGGCCTTTGGAAGAGATGCTCCTGGTAGGCTCTGAGAGCACTGTGCAGAGCGAGTTGTTTCTTAGCTTCCCAAAGAGCAGGAAGCAGGATGCTGTGGGGCCCAACTCGCACTTTGGAAAGAAGCCTGCACGTTGTGCCTTTCAGCTCTAGGGCAAAGTAGCACACCCAGAGCAGAAGTCCTACTCCAGCCAGATCAGGCCTGCAAAGAAACTGCGTTTCACAGGCCTTTGGAAGAGATGTTCCCACTAGGCTGTAAGAGCACTGTGCAGTGCGAGTTGTTTCTTAGCTTCCCAAAGAGCTGGAAGCAAGATGCTGTGGGCCCAACTCGCCCCTTTTAAAGAAGCCTGCACCTTGTGCCTTTCAGCTCTAGGGCAAAGTAGCACACCCAGAGCAGAAGTCCTACTTCAGCCAGATCAGGCCTGCAAAGAAACTGCGTTTCACAGGCCTTTGGAAGAGATGTTCCCGGTAGGCTGTAAGAGCACTGTGCAGAGCGAGTTGTTTCTTAGCTTCCCAACGAGCTGAAAGCAAGATGCTGAGGGGCCCAACTCGCCCTTTGGAAAGAAGCCTGCACGTTGTGCCTTTCAACTCTAGGGCAATGTAGCACACGGAGAGCAGAAGTCCTACTTCAGCCACATCAGGCCTGCAAAGAAACTGCGTTTCACAGGCCTTTGGAAGAGATGTTCCCGGTAGGCTGTAAGAGCACTGTGCAGAGCGAGTTGTTTCTTATCTTACCAAAGAGCTGGAAGCAAGATGAGGTGGGGCCCAACTCGCCCTTTGGAAAGAAGCCTGTACGTTGGGCCTTTCAGCTCTAGGGCAAAGTAGCACACCCAGAGCAGAAGTCCTACTTCAGCCAGATCAGGCCTGCAAAGAAACTGCGTTTCACAGGCCTTTGGAAGAGATGTTCCTGGTAGGCTGTAAGAGCACTGTGCAGAGCGAGTGGTTTCTTAGCTTCCCAAAGAGCTGGAAGCAAGATGCTGTGGGGCCCAACTCGCCCCTTTTAAAGAAGCCTGCACGTTGTGCCTTTCAGCTCTAGGGCAAAGTCGCACACCCAGAGCAGAAGTCCTACTTCAGCCAGATCAGGCCTGCAAAGAAACTGCGTTTCACAGGCCTTTGGAAGAGATGTTCCCACTAGGCTGTAAGAGCACTGTGCAGAGCGAGTTGTTTCTTAGCTTCCCAAAGAGCTGGAAGCAAGATGCTGTGGGGCCCAACTCGCCCTTTGGAAAGAAGCCTGCACGTTGTGCCTTTCAGCTCTAGGGCAAAGTAGCACACCCAGAGCAGAAGTCCTACTCCAGCCAGATCAGGCCTGCAAAGAAACTGCGTTTCACAGGCCTTTGGAAGAGATGTTCCCACTAGGCTGTAAGAGCACTGTGCAGAGCGAGTTGTTTCTTAGCTTCCCAAAGAGCTGGAAGCAAGATGCTGTGGGCCCAACTCGCCCCTTTTAAAGAAGCCTGCACCTTGTGCCTTTCAGCTCTAGGGCAAAGTAGCACACCCAGAGCAGAAGTCCTACTTCAGCCAGATCAGGCCTGCAAAGAAACTGCGTTTCACAGGCCTTTGGAAGAGATGTTCCCGGTAGGCTGTAAGAGCACTGTGCAGAGCGAGCTGTTTCTTAGCTTCCCAACGAGCTGAAAGCAAGATGCTGAGGGGCCCAACTCGCCCTTTGGAAAGAAGCCTGCACGTTGTGCCTTTCAACTCTAGGGCAATGTAGCACACGGAGAGCAGAAGTCCTACTTCAGCCACATCAGGCCTGCAAAGAAACTGCGTTTCACAGGCCTTTGGAAGAGATGTTCCCGGTAGGCTGTAAGAGCACTGTGCAGAGCGAGTTGTTTCTTATCTTACCAAAGAGCTGGAAGCAAGATGAGGTGGGGCCCAACTCGCCCTTTGGAAAGAAGCCTGTACGTTGGGCCTTTCAGCTCTAGGGCAAAGTAGCACACCCAGAGCAGAAGTCCTACTTCAGCCAGATCAGGCCTGCAAAGAAACTGCGTTTCACAGGCCTTTGGAAGAGATGTTCCTGGTAGGCTGTAAGAGCACTGTGCAGAGCGAGTGGTTTCTTAGCTTCCCAAAGAGCTGGAAGCAAGATGCTGTGGGGCCCAACTCGCCCCTTTTAAAGAAGCCTGCACGTTGTGCCTTTCAGCTCTAGGGCAAAGTAGCACACCCAGAGCAGAAGTCCTACTTCAGCCAGATCAGGCCTGCAAAGAAACTGCGTTTCACAGGCCTTTGGAAGAGATGTTCCCGGTAGGCTGTAAGAGCACTGTGCAGAGCGAGTTGTTTCTTAGCTTCCCAAAGAGCTGGAAGCAAGATGCTGTGGGGCCCAACTCGCCCTTTGGAAAGAAGCCTGCACGTTGTGCCTTTCAGCTCTAGGACAAAGTAGCACACACAGAGCAGAAGTCCTACTTCAGCCAGATCAGGACTGCAAAGAAACTGCGTTTCACAGGCCTTTGGAAGAGATGCTCCCGGTAGGCTGTAAGAGCACTGTGCAGAGCGAGTTGTTTCTTAGCTTCCCAAAGAGCTGGAAGCAAGATGCTGTGGGGCCCAACTCGCCCTTTGGAAAGAAGCCTGCACGTTGTGCCTTTCAGCTCTAGGGCAAAGTAGCCCACCCAGAGCAGAAGTCCTACTTCAGCCAGATCAGGCCTGCAAAGAATCTGCGTTTCACAGGCCTTTGGAAGAGATGCTCCCGGTAGGCTGTAAGAGCACTGTGCAGAGCGAGTTGTTTCTTAGCTTCCCAAAGAGCTGGAAGCAAGATGCTCTGGGGCCCAACTCGCCCTTTCGAAAGAAGCCTGCACGTTGTGCCTTTTAGCTCTAGGGCAAAGTAGCACACCCAGAGCAGAAGTCCTACTTCAGCCAGATCAGGCCTGCAAAGAAACTGCGTTTCACAGGCCTTTGGAAGAGATGCTCCTGGTAGGCTCTGAGAGCACTGTGCAGAGCGAGTTGTTTCTTAGCTTCCCAAAGAGCTGGAAGCAGGATGCTGTGGGGCCCAACTCGCACTTTGGAAAGAAGCCTGCACGTTGTGCCTTTCAGCTCTAGGGCAAAGTAGCACACCCAGAGCAGAAGTCCTACTTCAGCCACATCAGGCCTGCAAAGAAGCTGCGTTTCCCAGGCCTTTGGAAGAGATGTTTCAGGTAGGCTGTAAGTACACTGTGCAGAGCGAGTGGTTTCTTAGCTTCCCAAAGAGCTGGAAGCAAGATGCTGTGGGGCCCAACTCGCCCTTTGGAAAGAAGCCTGCACGTTGTGCCTTTCAGCTCTAGGGCAAAGTAGCACACCCAGAGCAGAAGTGCTACTTCAGCCAGATCAGGCCTGCAAAGAAACTGCGTTTCACAGGCCTTTGGAAGAGATGTTCCCGGTAGGCTGTAAGAGCACTGTGCAGAGCGAGTTGTTTCTTAGCTTCCCAAAGAGCTGGAAGCAAGATGCTGTGGGGCCCAACTCGCCCTTTGGAAAGAAGCCTGCACGTTGTGCCTTTCAGCTCTAGGGCAAAGTAGCACACCCAGAGCAGAAGTCCTACTCCAGCCAGATCAGGCCTGCAAAGAAACTGCGTTTCACAGGCCTTTGGAAGAGATGTTCCCACTAGGCTGTAAGAGCACTGTGCAGAGCGAGTTGTTTCTTAGCTTCCCAAAGAGCTGGAAGCAAGATGCTGTGGGCCCAACTCGCCCCTTTTAAAGAAGCCTGCACCTTGTGCCTTTCAGCTCTAGGGCAAAGTAGCACACCCAGAGCAGAAGTCCTACTTCAGCCAGATCAGGCCTGCAAAGAAACTGCGTTTCACAGGCCTTTGGAAGAGATGTTCCCGGTAGGCTGTAAGAGCACTGTGCAGAGCGAGCTGTTTCTTAGCTTCCCAACGAGCTGAAAGCAAGATGCTGAGGGGCCCAACTCGCCCTTTGGAAAGAAGCCTGCACGTTGTGCCTTTCAACTCTAGGGCAATGTAGCACACGCAGAGCAGAAGTCCTACTTCAGCCACATCAGGCCTGCAAAGAAACTGCGTTTCACAGGCCTTTGGAAGAGATGTTCCCGGTAGGCTGTAAGAGCACTGTGCAGAGCGAGTTGTTTCTTATCTTACCAAAGAGCTGGAAGCAAGATGAGGTGGGGCCCAACTCGCCCATTGGAAAGAAGCCTGTACGTTGGGCCTTTCAGCTCTAGGGCAAAGTAGCACACCCAGAGCAGAAGTCCTACTTCAGCCAGATCAGGCCTGCAAAGAAACTGCGTTTCACAGGCCTTTGGAAGAGATGTTCCTGGTAGGCTGTAAGAGCACTGTGCAGAGCGAGTGGTTTCTTAGCTTCCCAAAGAGCTGGAAGCAAGATGCTGTGGGGCCCAACTCGCCCCTTTTAAAGAAGCCTGCACGTTGTGCCTTTCAGCTCTAGGGCAAAGTCGCACACCCAGAGCAGAAGTCCTACTTCAGCCAGATCAGGCCTGCAAAGAAACTGCGTTTCACAGGCCTTTGGAAGAGATGTTCCCGGTAGGCTGTAAGAGCACTGTGCAGAGCGAGTTGTTTCTTAGCTTCCCAAAGAGCTGGAAGCAAGATGCTGTGGGGCCCAACTCGCCCTTTGGAAAGAAGCCTGCACGTTGTGCCTTTCAGCTCTAGGACAAAGTAGCACACCCAGAGCAGAAGTCCTACTTCAGCCAGATCAGGCCTGCAAAGAAACTGCGTTTCACAGGCCTTTGGAAGAGATGCTCCCGGTAGGCTGTAAGAGCACTGTGCAGAGCGAGTTGTTTCTTAGCTTCCCAAAGAGCTGGAAGCAAGATGCTGTGGGGCCCAACTCGCCCTTTGGAAAGAAGCCTGCACGTTGTGCCTTTCAGCTCTAGGGCAAAGTAGCACACCCAGAGCAGAAGTCCTACTTCAGCCAGATCAGGCCTGCAAAGAAACTGCGTTTCACAGGCCTTTGGAAGAGATGCTCCTGGTAGGCTGTGAGAGCACTGTGCAGAGCGAGTTGTTTCTTAGCTTCCCAAAGAGCTGGAAGCAGGATGCTGTGGGGCCCAACTCGCCCTTTGGAAAGAAGCCTGCACGTTGTGCCTTTCAGCTCTAGGGCCAATTAGCACACCCACAGCAGAAGTCCTACTTCAGCCAGATCAGGCCTGCAAAGAAGCAGCGTTTCCCAGGCCTTTGGAAGAGATGTTTCAGGTAGGCTGTAAGTACACTGTGCAGAGCGAGTGGTTTCTTAGCTTCCCAAAGAGCTGGAAGCAAGATGCTGTGGGGCCCAACTCGCCCTTTGGAAAGAAGCCTGCACGTTGTGCCTTTCAGCTCTAGGGCAAAGTAGCGAACCCAGAGCAGAAGTCCTACTTCAGCCAGATCAGGCCTGCAAAGAAACTGCCTTTCACAGGCCTTTGGAAGAGATGTTCCCCGTAGGCTGTAAGAGCACTGTGCAGAGCGAGTTGTTTCTTAGCTTCCCAAAGAGCTGGAAGCAAGATGCTGTGGGGCCCAACTCGCCCTTTGGAAAGAAGCCTGTACGTTGTGCCTTTCGGCTCTAGGGCAAAGAAGCACACCCAGAGCAGAAGTCCTACTTCAGCCAGATCAGGCCTGCAAAGAAACTGCGTTTCACAGGCCTTTGGAAGACATGCTCCCCGGAGGCTGTAAGAGCACTGTTCAGACCGAGTTGTTTCTTAGCTTCCCAAAGAGCTGGAAGCAAGATTCTGTGGGGCCCAACTCGCCGATTGGAAAGAAGCCTGCACGTTGTGCCTTTCAGCTCTAGGGCAAAGTAGCACGCCCAGAGCAGAAGTCCTACTTCAGCCAGATCAGGCCTGCAAAGAAATTGCGTTTCACAGGCCTTTGGAAGAGATGCTCCCGGTAGGCTGTAAGAGCACTGTGCAGAGCGAGTTGTTTCTTAGCTTCCCAAAGAGCTGGAAGCAAGATGCTGTGGGGCCCAACTCGCCCTTTGGAAAGAAGCCTGCACGTTGTGCCTTTCAGCTCTAGGGCAAAGTATCACACCCAGAGCAGAAGTCCTACTCCAGCCAGATCAGGCCTGCAAAGAAACTGCGTTTCACAGGCCTTTGGAAGACATGCTCCCCAGAGGCTGTAAGAGCTCTGTGCAGAGCGAGTTGTTTCTTAGCTTCCCAAAGAGCTGGAAGCAAGATGCTGTGGGGCCCAACTCGCACTTTCGAAAGAAGCCTGCACGTTGTGCCTTTCAGCTCTAGGGCAAAGTAGCACACCCAGAGCAGAAGTCCTACTTCAGCCAGATCAGGCCTGCAAAGAAACTGCGTTTAACCAGGCCTTTGGAAGAGATGTTCCCGGTAGGCTGTAAGAGCACTGTGCAGAGCGAGTTGTTTCTTAGCTTCCCAAAGAGCTGGAAGCAAGATGCTGTGGGGCCCAACTCGCCCTTTGGAAAGAAGCCTGAACATTGTGCCTTTCAGCTCTAGGGCAATGTAGCACACTCAGAGCAGAAGTTCTACTTCAGCCAGATCAGGCCTGCAAAGAAACTGCGTTTCACAGGTCTCTGGAAGAGACCTTCCCGGTAGGCTGTAAGAGCACTGTGCAGAGAAGGTTGTTTCTTACATTCGGAAATAGCTGGAAGCAAGAAGCTGTGGGGCCAAACTCACCCTTTGGAAAGAAGCCTGCACGTTGTGCCTTTCAGCTCTAGGGCAAAGTAGCACACCCAGAGCAGAAGTCCTACTTCATCCAGATCAGGCCTGCAAAGAAACTGCGTTTCACAGGCCTTTGGAAGAGATGCTCCCGGTAGGCTGTAAGAGCACTGTGCAGAGCGAGTTGTTTCTTAGCTTCCCAAAGAGCTGGAAGCAAGATGCTGTGGGGCCCAACTCGCCCTTTAGAAAGAAGCCTGCATGTTGTGCCTTTCAGCTCTAGGGCAAAGTAGCACACCCAGAGCAGAAGTCCTACTTCAGGCAGATCAGGCCTGCAAAGAAACTGCGTTTCACAGGCCTTTGGAAGAGATGTTCCTGGCAGGCTGTAAGAGCACTGTGCAGAGCGAGTTGTTTCTTAGCTTCCCAAAGAGCTGGAAGCAAGATGCTGTGGGGCCCAACTCGCCCTTTCGAATGAAGCCTGCACGTTGTGCCTTTCAGCTCTAGGGCCAATTAGCACACCCAGAGCAGAAGTCCTACTTCAGCCAGATCAGGCCTGCAAAGAAGCTGCATTTCCCAGGCCTTTGGAAGAGATGTTTCCGGTAGGCTGTAAGTACACTGTGCAGAGCGAGTGGTTTCTTAGCTTCCCAAAGAGCTGGAAGCAAGATGCTGTGGGGCCCAACTCGCCCTTTGGAAAGAAGCCTGCACGTTGTGCCTTTCAGCTCTAGGGCAAAGTAGCACACCCAGAGCAGAAGTCCTACTTCAGCCAGATCAGGCCTGCAAAGAAACTTCGTTTCACAGGCCTTTGGAAGAGATGTTCCCACTAGGCTGTAAGAGCACTGTGCAGAGCGAGTTGTTTCTTAGCTTCCCAAAGAGCTGGAAGCAAGATGCTGTGGAGCCCAACTCGCCCTTTGGAAAGAAGCCTGCACGTTTTGCCTTTCAGCTCTAGGGCAAAGTAGCACACCCAGAGCAGAAGTCCTACTTCAGCCAGATCAGGCCTGCAAAGAAACTGCGTTTCACAGGCCTTTGGAAGAGATGTTCCCACTAGGCAGTAAGAGCACTGTGCAGAGCGAGTTGTTTCTTAGATTCCCAAAGAGCTGGAAGCAAGATGCTGTGGGGCCCAACTCGCCCCTTAGAAAGAAGCCTGCACGTTGTGCCTTTCAGCTCTAGGGCAAAGTAGCACACCCAGAGCAGAAGTCCTACTTCATCCAGATCAGTCCTGCAAAGAAACTGCGTTCTACAGGCATTTGGAAGAGATGCTCCAGGTAGGCTTTAAGAGCACTGTGCAGAGCGAGTTGTTTCTTAGCTTCCCAAAGAGCTGGAAGCAAGATGCTGTGGGGCCCAACTCGCCCTTTGGAAAGAAGCCTGCACGTTTTGCCTTTCAGCTCTAGGGCAAAGTAGCACACCCAGAGCAGAAGTCCTACTTCAGCCAGATCAGGCCTGCAAAGAAACTGCGTTTCACAGGCCTTTGGAAGAGATGTTCCCGGTAGGCTGTAAGAGCACTGTGCAGAGCGAGTTGTTTCTTAGCTTCCCAAAGAGCTGGAAGCAAGATGCTGTGGGGCCCAACTCGCCCTTTGGAAAGAAGCCTGCACGTTGTGCCTTTCGGCTCTAGGGCAAAGTAGCACACCCAGAGCAGAAGTCCTACTTCAGCCAGATCAGGCCTGCAAAGAAACTGCGTTTCACAGGCCTTTGGAAGACATGCTCCCCGGAGGCTGTAAGAGCTCTGTGCAGAGCGAGTTGTTTCTTAGCTTCCCAAAGAGCTGGAAGCAAGATGCTGTGGGGTCCAACTCGCACTTTCGAAAGAAGCCTGCACGTTGTGCCTTTCAGCTCTAGGGCAAAGTAGCACACCCAGAGCAGAAGTCCTACTTCAGCCACATCAGGCCTGCAAAGAAACTGCGTTTAACCAGGCCTTTGGAAGAGATGTTCCCGGTAGGCTGTAAGAGCACTGTGCAGAGCGAGTTGTTTCTTAGCTTCCCAAAGAGCTGGAAGAAAGATGCTGTGGGGCCCAACTCGCCCCTTGGAAAGAAGCCTGCACGTTGTGCCTTTCAGCTCTAGGGCAATGTAGCACACCCAGAGCAGAAGTCCTACTTCAGCCAGATCAGGCTTGCAAAGAAACTGCGTTTCACAGGCCTTTGGAAGAGATGTTCCCGGTAGGCTGTAAGAGCACTGTGCAGAGCGAGCTGTTTCTTAGGTTCCCAAAGAGCTGGAAGCAAGATGCTCTGGGGCCCAACTCACCCTTTGGAAAGAAGCCTGCACGTTGTGCCTTTCAGCTCTAGGGCAAAGAAGCACACCCAGAGCAGAAGTCCTACTTCAGCCAGATAAGGCATGCAAAGAAACTGCGTTTCACAGGCCTTTGGAAGAGATGCTCCCGGTAGGCTGTAAGAGCACTGTGCAGAGCGAGTTGTTTCTTAGCTTCCCAAAGAGCTGGAAGCAAGATGCTCTGGGGCCCAACTCGCCCTTTGGAAAGAAGCCTGCACGTTGTGCCTTTCAGCTCTAGGGCAAAGTAGAACACCCAGAGCTGAAGTCCTACTTCAGCCAGATGAGGCCTGCAAAGAAAGTGCGTTTCACAGGCCTTTGGAAGAGATGCTCCCGGCAGGCTGTAAGAGCAGTGTGCAGAGCGAGTTGTTTCTTAGCTTTCCAAAGAGCTGGAAGCAAGATGCTTTGGGGCCCAAATCGCCATTTGGAAAGAAGCCTGCACGTTGTGCCTTTCAGCTCTAGGGCAAAGTAGCGAACCCAGAGCAGAAGTCCTACTTCAGCCAGATCAGGCCTGCAAAGAAACTGCCTTTCACAGGCCTTTGGAAGAGATGTTCCCGGTAGGCTGTAAGAGCACTGTGCAGAGCGAGTTGTTTCTTAGCTTCCCAAAGAGCTGGAAGCAAGATGCTGTGGGGCCCAACTCACCCTTTGGAAAGAAGCCTGCACGTTGTGCCTTTCGGCTCTAGGGCAAAGTAGCACACCCAGAGCAGAAGTCCTACTTCAGCCTGATCAGGCCTGCAAAGAAACTGCGTTTCCCAGGCCTTTGGAAGAGATGTTCCTGGCAGGCTGTAAGAGCACTGTGCAGAGCGAGTTGTTTCTTAGCTTCCCAAAGAGCTGGAAGCAAGATGCTGTGGGGCCCAACTCGCCCTTTCGAATGAAGCCTGCACGTTGTGCCTTTCAGGTCTAGGGAGAATTAGCACACCCAGAGCAGAAGTCCTACTTCAGCCAGATCAGGCCTGCAAAGAAGCTGCGTTTCCCAGGCCTTTGGAAGAGATGTTTCTGGTAGGCTGTAAGTACACTGTGCAGAGCGAGTGGTTTCTTAGCTTCCCAAAGAGCTGGAAGCAAGATGCTGTGGGGCCCAACTCGCCCTTTGGAAAGAAGCCTGCACGTTTTGCCTTTCAGCTCTAGGGCAAAGTAGCACACCCAGAGCAGAAGTCCTACTTCAGCCAGATCAGGCCTGCAAAGAAACTGCGTTTCACAGGCCTTTGGAAGAGATGTTCCCACTAGGCTGTAAGAGCACTGTGCAGAGCGAGTTGTTTCTTAGCTTCCCAAAGAGCTGGAAGCAAGATGCTGTGGGGCCCAACTTGCCCCTTGGAAAGAAGCCTGCACGTTGTGCCTTTCAGCTCTAGGGCAAAGTAGCACACCCAGAGCAGAAGTCCTACTTCAGCCACATCAGGCCTGCAAAGAAACTGCGTTTCACAGGCCTTTGGAAGAGATGTTCCGTGTAGGCTGAAAGAGCACTGTGCAGAGCGAGTTGTTTCCTAGCTTCCCAAAGAGCTGGAAGCAAGATGCTGTGGGGCCCATCTCGCCCTTTGGAAAGAAGCCTGCACGTTGTGCCTTTCAGCTCTAGGGCAAAGTAGCACACCCAGAGCAGAAGTCCTACTTCAGCCAGATCAGGCCTACAAAGAAACTGCGTTTCACAGGCCTTTGGAAGAGATGTTCCCGGTAGGCTGTAAGAGCACTGTGCAGAGCGAGTTGTTTCTTAGCTTCCCAAAGAGCTGGAAGCAAGATGCTGTGGGGCCCAACTCGCCCTTTGGAAAGAAGCCTGCACGTTGTGCCTTTCAGCTCTAGGGCAAAGTAGCACACCCAGAGCAGAAGTCCTACTTCAGCCAGATCAGGCCTGCAAAGAAACTACGTTTCACAGGTCTCTGGAAGAGACCTTCCCGGTAGGCTGTAAGAGCACTGTGCAGAGAAGTTTGTTTCTTACATTCGGAAATAGCTGGAAGCAAGAAGCTGTGGGGCCAAACTCACCCTTTGGAAAGAAGCCTGCACGTTGTGCCTTTCAGCTCTAGGGCAAAGTAGCACACCCAGAGCAGAAGTCCTACTTCATCCAGATCAGGCCTGCAAAGAAACTGCGTTTCACAGGCCTTTGGAAGAGATGTTCCCGGTAGGCTGTAAGAGCACTGAGCAGAGCGAGTTGTTTCTTAGCTTGCCAAGGAGCTGGAAGCAAGATGCTGTGGGGCGCAACTCGCCCTTTGGAAAGAAGCCTGCACGTTGTGCCTTTCAGCTCTAGGGCAAAGAAGCACACCCAGAGCAGAAGTCCTACTTCAGCCAGATCAGGCCTGCAAAGAAACTGCGTTTCACAGGCCTTTGGAAGAGATGCTCCCGGTAGGCTGTAAGAGCACTGTGCAGAGCGAGTTGTTTCTTAGCTTCCCAAAGAGCTGGAAGCAAGATGCTCTGGGGCCCAACTCTCCCTTTGGAAAGAAGCCTGCACGTTGTGCCTTTCAGCTCTAGGGCAAAGTAGCACACCCAGAGCTGAAGTCCTACTTCAGCCAGATCAGGCCTGCAAAGAAAGTGCGTTTCACAGGCCTTTGGAAGAGATGCTCCCGGTAGGGTGTAAGAGCAGTGTGCAGAGCGAGTTGTTTCTTAGCTTCCCAAAGAGCTGGAAGCAAGATGCTTTGGGGCCCAACTCGCCCTTTGGAAAGAAGCCTGCACGTTGTGCCTTTCGGCTCTAGGGCAAAGTAGCACACCCAGAGCAGAAGTCCTACTTCAGCCAGATCAGGCCTGCAAAGAAACTGCGTTTCACAGGCCTTTGGAAGACATGCTCCCCGGAGGCTGTAAGAGCACTGTGCAGAGCGAGTTGTTTCTTAGCTTCCCAAAGAGCTGGAAGCAAGATTCTGTGGGGCCCAACTCGCCCTTTGGAAAGAAGCCTGCACGTTGTGCCTTTCAGCTCTAGGGCAAAGTAGCACGCCCAGAGTAGAAGTCCTACTTCAGCCAGATAAGGCCTGCAAAGAAGCTGCGTTTCCCAGGCCTTTGGAAGAGATGTTTCTGGTAGGCTGTAAGTACACTGTGCAGAGGGAGTGATTTCTTAGCTTCCC
>NW_027228013.1:0-56348 GCF_037783145.1 Equus przewalskii
AAGTAGGACTTCTGCTCTGGGTGTGCTACATTGCCCTAGAGCTGAAAGGCACAGCGTGCAGGCTTCTTTCCAAAGGGCGAGTTGGGCCCCACAGCATCTTGCTTCCAGCTCTTTGGGAAGCTAAGAAACAACTCGCTCTGCACACTGCTCTTACAGCCTACCGGGAACATCTCTTCCAAAGGCCTCTGAAACGCAGTGTCTTTGCAGGCCTGATCTGGCTGAAGTAGGACTTCTGCTCTGGGTGTGCTACATTGCCCTACAGCTGAAAGGCACAGCGTGCAGGCTTCTTTCCAAAGGGCGAGTTGGGCCCCACAGCATCTTGCTTCCAGCTCTTTGGGAAGCTAAGAAACAACTCACTCTGCTCAGTGCTCTTACAGCCTACAGGGAACATCTCTTCCAAAGGCCTGTGAAACGCAGTTTCTTTGCAGGCCTGATCTGGCTGAAGTAGGACTTCTGCTCTGGGTGTGCTACATTGCCCTAGAGCTGAAAGGCAAAACGTGCAGGCTTCTTTCCAAAGGGCGAGTTGGGCCCCACAGCATCTTGCTTCCAGCTCTTTGGGAAGCTAAGAAACAACTCGCTCTGCACACTGTCTCTTACAGCCTACCGGGAACATCTCTTCCAAAGGCCTGTGAAACGCAGTGTCTTTGCAGGCCTGATCTGGCTGAAGTAGGACTTCTGCTCTGGGTGTGCTACATGGCCCTACAGCTGAAAGGCACAACGTGCAGGCTTCTTTCCAAAGGGCGAGTTGGGCCCCACAGCATCTTGCTTCCAGCTCTTTGGGAAGCTAAGAAACAACTCGCTCTGCTCAGTGCTCTTACAGCCTACAGGGAACATCTCTTCCAAAGGCCTGTGAAACGCAGTTTCTTTGCAGGCTGGATCTGGCTGAAGTAGGACTTCTGCTCTGGGTGTGCTACATTGCCCTAGAGCTGAAAGGCACAGCGTGCAGGCTTCTTTCCAAAGGGCGAGTTGGGCCCCACAGCATCTTGCTTCCAGCTCTTTGGGAAGCTAAGAAACAACTCGCTCTGCACACTGCTCTTACAGCCTACCGGGAACATCTCTTCCAAAGGCCTCTGAAACGCAGTGTCTTTGCAGGCCTGATCTGGCTGAAGTAGGACTTCTGCTCTGGGTGTGCTACATTGCCCTACAGCTGAAAGGCACAACGTGCAGGCTTCTTTCCAAAGGGCGAGTTGGGCCCCACAGCATCTTGCTTCCAGCTCTTTGGGAAGCTAAGAAACAGCTCGCTCTGCACAGTGCTCTTACAGCCTACCGGGAACATCTCTTCCAAAGGCCTGTGAAACGCAGTGTGTTTGCAGGCCTGATCTGGCTGAAGTAGGACTTCTGCTCTGGGTGTGCTACACTGCCCTAGAGCTGAAAGGCACAACGTGCAGGCTTCTTTCCAAAGGGCGAGTTGGGCCCCACAGCATCTTGCTTCCAGCTCTTTGGGAAGCTAAGAAACAACTCGCTCTGCACAGTGCTCTTACAGCCTACCGGGAACATCTCTTCCAAAGGCCCTTGAAACGCAGTGTCTTTGCAGGCCTGATCTGGCTGAAGTAGGACTTCTGCTCTGGGTGTGCTACATTGCCCTAGAGCTGAAAGGCACAGCGTGCAGGCTTCTTTCCAAAGGGCGAGTTGGGCCCCACAGCATCTTGCTTCCAGCTCTTTGGGAAGCTAAGAAACAACTCGCTCTGCACAGTGCTCTTACAGCCTACCGGGAACATCTCTTCCAAAGGCCTGTGAAACGCAGTGTCTTTGCAGGCCTGATCTGGCTGAAGTAGGACTTCTGCTCTGGGTGTGCTACATTGCCCTAGAGCTGAAAGGCACAACGTGCAGGCTTCTTTCCAAAGGGCGAGTTGGGACCCACAGCATCTTGCTTCCAGCTCTTTGGGAAGCTAAGAAACAACTCGCTCTGCCTAGTGCTCTTACAGCCTACCGGGAACATCTCTTCCAAAGGCCTGTGAAACGCAGTTTCTTTGCAGGCCTGATCTGGCTGAAGTAGGACTTTTGCTCTGGGTGTGATACTTTGCCTTAGAGCTGAAAGGCACAACGTGCAGGCTTCTTTCCAAAGGGCGAGTTGGGCCCCACAGCATCTTGCTTCCAGCTCTTTGGGAAGCTAAGAAACAACTCGCTCTGCACAGTGCTCTTACAGCCTACCGGGAACATCTCTTCCAAAGGCCTGTGAAACGCAGTTTCTTTGCAGGCCTGATCTGGCTGAACTAGGACTTCTGCTCTGGGTGTGCTACATTGCCCTACAGCTGAAAGGCACAACGTGCAGGCTTCTTTCCAAAGGGCGAGTTGGGCCCCACAGCATCTTGCTTCCAGCTCTTTGGGAAGCTAAGAAACAGCTCGCTCTGCACAGTGCTCTTACAGCCTACCGGGAACATCTCTTCCAAAGGCCTGTGAAACGCAGTGTGTTTGCAGGCCTGATCTGGCTGAAGTAGGACTTCTGCTCTGGGTGTGCTACACTGCCCTAGAGCTGAAAGGCACAACGTGCAGGCTTCTTTCCAAAGGGCGAGTTGGGCCCCACAGCATCTTGCTTCCAGCTCTTTGGGAAGCTAAGAAACAACTCGCTCTGCACAGTGCTCTTACAGCCTACCGGGAACATCTCTTCCAAAGGCCCTTGAAACGCAGTGTCTTTGCAGGCCTGATCTGGCTGAAGTAGGACTTCTGCTCTGGGTGTGCTACATTGCCCTAGAGCTGAAAGGCACAGCGTGCAGGCTTCTTTCCAAAGGGCGAGTTGGGCCCCACAGCATCTTGCTTCCAGCTCTTTGGGAAGCTAAGAAACAACTCGCTCTGCACAGTGCTCTTACAGCCTACCGGGAACATCTCTTCCAAAGGCCTGTGAAACGCAGTGTCTTTGCAGGCCTGATCTGGCTGAAGTAGGACTTCTGCTCTGGGTGTGCTACATTGCCCTAGAGCTGAAAGGCACAACGTGCAGGCTTCTTTCCAAAGGGCGAGTTGGGACCCACAGCATCTTGCTTCCAGCTCTTTGGGAAGCTAAGAAACAACTCGCTCTGCATAGTGCTCTTACAGCCTACCGGGAACATCTCTTCCAAAGGCCTGTGAAACGCAGTTTCTTTGCAGGCCTGATCTGGCTGAAGTAGGACTTTTGCTCTGGGTGTGATACTTTGCCTTAGAGCTGAAAGGCACAACGTGCAGGCTTCTTTCCAAAGGGCGAGTTGGGCCCCACAGCATCTTGCTTCCAGCTCTTTGGGAAGCTAAGAAACAGCTCGCTCTGCACAGTGCTCTTACAGCCTACCGGGAACATCTCTTCCAAAGGCCTGTGAAACGCAGTGTCTTTGCAGGCCTGATCTGGCTGAAGTAGGACTTCTGCTCTGGGTGTGCTACATTGCCCTACAGCTGAAAGGCACAACGTGCAGGCTTCCTTCCAAAGGGCGAGTTGGGCCCCACAGCATCTTGCTTCCAGCTCTTTGGGAAGCTAAGAAACAACTCGCTCTGCTCAGTGCTCTTACAGCCTACAGGGAACATCTCTTCCAAAGGCCTGTGAAACGCAGTTTCTTTGCAGGCCTGATCTGGCTGAAGTGGGACTTCTGCTCTGGGTGTGCTACATTGCCCTGGAGCTGAAAGGCCCAACGTGCAGGCTTCTTTCCAAAGGGCAAGTTGGGCCCCACAGCATCTTGCTTCCAGCTCTTTGGGAAGCTAAGAAACAACTCGCTCTGCACAGTGCTCTTACAGCCTACCGGGAACATCTCTTCCAAAGGCCCGTGAAACGCAGTGTCTTTGCAGGCCTGATCTGGCTGAAGTAGGACTTCTGCTCTGGGTGTGCTACATTGCCCTACAGCTGAAAGGCACAACGTGCAGGCTTCTTTCCAAAGGGCGAGTTGGGCCCCACAGCATCTTGCTTCCAGCTCTTTGGGAAGCTAAGAAACAACTCGCTCTGCACAGTGCTCTTACAGCCTACCGGGAACATCTCTTCCAAAGGCCATTGAAACGCAGTGTCTTTGCACGCCTGATCTGGCTGAAGTAGGACTTCTGCTCTGGGTGTGCTACATTGCCCTGGAGCTGAAAGGCACAACGTGCAGGCTTCTTTCCAAAGGGCGAGTTGGGCCCCACAGCATCTTGCTTCCAGCTCTTTGGGAAGCTAAGAAACAACTCGCTCTGCTCAGTGCTCTTACAGCCTACCGGGAACATCTCTTCCAAAGGCCTGTGAAACACAGTGTCTTTGCAGGCCTGATCTGGCTGAAGTAGTACTTCTGCTCTGGGTGTGCTACATTGCCCTACAGGTGAAAGGCACAACGTGTAGGCTTCTTTAAAAAGGGTGAGTTGGGCCCCACAGCATCTTGCTTCCAGCTTTGGGAAGCGAAGAAACAACTCGCTCTGCACAGTGCTGTTACAGCCTACACGGAACATCTCTTCCAAAGGCCTGTGAAACACAGTTTCTTTGCAGGCCTGATCTGGCTAAAGTAGGACTTCTGCTCTGGTTTGCTATTTTGCCCTAGATCTGAAAGGCACAACGTGCAGGCTTCTTTCCAAAGGGCGAGTTGGGCCCCACAGCATCTTGCTTCCAGCTCTTTGGGAAGCTAAGAAACAACTCGCTCTGCACACTGCTCTTACAGCCTACCGGGAACATCTCTTCCAAAGGCCTGTGAAACGCAGTGTCTTTGCAGGCCTGATCTGGCTGAAGTAGGACTTCTGCTCTGGGTGTGCTACATTGCCCTACAGCTGAAAGGCACAACGTGCAGGCTTCTTTCCAAAGGGCGAGTTGGGCCCCACAGCATCTTGCTTCCAGCTCTTTGGGAAGCTAAGAAACAACTCGCTCTGCTCAGTGCTCTTACAGCCTACAGGGAACATCTCTTCCAAAGGCCTGTGAAACGCAGTTTCTTTGCAGGCTGGATCTGGCTGAAGTAGGACTTCTGCTCTGGGTGTGCTACATTGCCCTAGAGCTGAAAGGCACAGCGTGCAGGCTTCTTTCCAAAGGGCGAGTTGGGCCCCACAGCATCTTGCTTCCAGCTCTTTGGGAAGCTAAGAAACAACTCGCTCTGCACACTGCTCTTACAGCCTACCGGGAACATCTCTTCCAAAGGCCTCTGAAACGCAGTGTCTTTGCAGGCCTGATCTGGCTGAAGTAGGACTTCTGCTCTGGGTGTGCTACATTGCCCTACAGCTGAAAGGCACAACGTGCAGGCTTCTTTCCAAAGGGCGAGTTGGGCCCCACAGCATCTTGCTTCCAGCTCTTTGGGAAGCTAAGAAACAGCTCGCTCTGCACAGTGCTCTTACAGCCTACCGGGAACATCTCTTCCAAAGGCCTGTGAAACGCAGTGTGTTTGCAGGCCTGATCTGGCTGAAGTAGGACTTCTGCTCTGGGTGTGCTACACTGCCCTAGAGCTGAAAGGCACAACGTGCAGGCTTCTTTCCAAAGGGCGAGTTGGGCCCCACAGCATCTTGCTTCCAGCTCTTTGGGAAGCTAAGAAACAACTCGCTCTGCACAGTGCTCTTACAGCCTACCGGGAACATCTCTTCCAAAGGCCCTTGAAACGCAGTGTCTTTGCAGGCCTGATCTGGCTGAAGTAGGACTTCTGCTCTGGGTGTGCTACATTGCCCTAGAGCTGAAAGGCACAGCGTGCAGGCTCCTTTCCAAAGGGCGAGTTGGGCCCCACAGCATCTTGCTTCCAGCTCTTTGGGAAGCTAAGAAACAACTCGCTCTGCACACTGCTCTTACAGCCTACCGGGAACATCTCTTCCAAAGGCCTGTGAAACGCAGTTTCTTTGCAGGCTGGATCTGGCTGAAGTAGGACTTCTGGTCTGGGTGTGCTACATTGCCCTAGAGCTGAAAGGCACAGCGTGCAGGCTTCTTTCCAAAGGGCGAGTTGGGCCCCACAGCATCTTGCTTCCAGCTCTTTGGGAAGTTAAGAAACAACTCGCTCTGCACAGTGCTCTTACAGCCTACCGGGAACATCTCTTCCAAAGGCCCGTGAAACGCAGTGTCTTTGCAGGCCTGATCTGGCTGAAATAGGACTTCTGCTCTGGGTGTGCTACATTGCCCTACAGCTGAAAGGCACAACTTGCAGGCTTCTTTCCAAAGGGCGAGTTGGGCCCCACAGCATCTTGCTTCCAGCTCTTTGGGAAGCTAAGAAACAGCTCGCTCTGCACAGTGCTCTTACAGCCTTCCGGGAACATCTCTTCCAAAGGCCTGTGAAACGCAGTGTGTTTGCAGGCCTGATCTGGCTGAAGTAGGACTTCTGCTCTGGGTGTGCTGCATTGCCCTAGAGCTGAAAGGCACAACGTGCAGGCTTCTTTCCAAAGGGCGAGTTGGGCGCCACAGCATCTTGCTTCCAGTTCTTTGGGAAGCTAAGTAACAACTCGCTCTGCTCAGTGCTCTTACAGCCTACAGGGAACATCTCTTCCAAAGGCCTGTGAAACGCAGTTTCTTTGCAGGCCTGATCTGGTTGAAGTGGGACTTCTGCTCTGGGTGTGCTACATTGCCCTAGAGCTGAAAGGCCCAACGTGCAGGCTTCTTTCCAAAGGGCGAGTTGGGCCCCACAGCATCTTGCTTCCAGCTCTTTGGGAAGCTAAGAAACAACTCGCTCTGCACAGTGCTCTTACAGCCTACCGGGAACATCTCTTCCAAAGGCCTGTGAAACGCAGTTTCTTTGCAGGCCTGATCTGGCTGAAGTAGGACTTCTGCTCTGGGTGTGCTACATTGCCCTAGAGCTGAAAGGCACAACGTGCAGGCTTCTTTCCAAAGGGCGAGTTGGGCCCCACAGCATCTTGCTTCCAGCTCTTTGGGAATCTAAGAAACAACTCGCTCTGCAAAGTGCTCTTACAGCCTACCGGGAACATCTCTTCCAAAGACCTGTGAAACGCAGTGTCTTAGCAGGCCTGATCTGGCTGAAGTAGGACTTCTGCTCTGGGTGTGCTACTTTGCCCTAGAGCTGAAAGGCACAATGTGCCGGCTTCTTTCCAAAGGGCGAGTTGGGCCCCACAGCATCTTGCTTCCAGCTCTTTGGGAAGCTAAGAAACAACTCGCTCTGCACAGTGCTCTTACAACCTACCGGGAACATCTCTTCCAAAGTCCTGTGAAACGCAGTGTCTTAGCGGGCCTGATCTGGCTGAAGTAGGACTTCTGCTCTGGGTGTGCTACATTGCCCTAGAGCTGAAAGGCACAACGCGCAGGCTTCTTTCCAAAGGGCGAGTTGGGCCCCACAGCATCTTTCTTCCAGCTCTTTGGGGAGCTAAGAGACAACTCGCTCTGCACAGTGCTCTTACAGCCTACCGGGAACATCTCTTCCAAAGGCCTGTGAAATGCAGTGTGTTTGCCGGCCTGATCTGGCTGAAATAGGACTTCTGCTCTGTGTGTGCTACAGTGCCCTAGAGCTGAAAGGCACAACGTGCAGGCTTCTTTCCAAAGGGCGAGTTTGCCCCACAGCATCTTGCCTCCAGCTCTTTGGGAAGCTAAGAAACAGCTCTCTCTGCCCAGTGCTCTTACAGCCTACCCGGAACATCTCTTCCAAAGGCCTGTGAAACGCAGTTTCTTTGCAGGCCTGATCTGGCTGAAGTAGGACTTCTGCTCCTGGTGTGCTACATTGCCCTAGAGCTGAAAGGCACAACGTGCAGGCTTCTTTCCAAAGGGCGAGTTGGGCCCCACAGCATCTTTCTTCCAGCTCTTTGGGAAGCTAAGAAACAACTCGCTCTGCAAAGTGCTCTTACAGCCTACCGGGAACATCTCTTCCAAAGGCCTGTGAAACGCAGTGTCTTAGCAGGCCTGATCTGGCTGAAGTAGGACTTCTGCTCTGGGTGTGCTACATTGCCCTAGAGCTGAAAGGCACAATGTGCAGGCTTCTTTCCAAAGGGCGAGTTGGGCCCCACAGCATCTTGCTTCCAGCTCTTTGGGAAGCTAAGAAACAACTCGCTCTGCACAGTGCTCTTACAACCTACCGGGAACATCTCTTCCAAAGGCCTGTGAAACGCAGTGTCTTTGCAGGCCTGATCTGGCTGAAGTAGGACTTCTGCTCTGGGTGTGCTACATTGCCCTACAGCTGAAAGGCACAACGTGCAGGCTTCTTTCCAAAGGGCGAGTTGGGCCCCACAGCATCTTGCTTCCAGCTCTTTGGGAAGCTAAGAAACAACTCGCTCTGCACAGTGCTCTTACAGCCTACCGGGAACATCTCTTCCAAAGGCCTGTGAAACGCAGTTTCTTTGCAGTCCTCATCTGGCTGCAGTAGGACTTTTGCTCTGGGTGTGATACTTTGCCGTAGAGCTGAAAGGCACAACGTGCAGGCTTGTTTCCAAAGGGCGAGTTGGGCCCCACAGCATCTTGCTTCCAGCTCTTTGGGAAGCTAAGAAACAACTCGCTCTGCACAGTGCTCTTACAGCCTACCGGGAACATCTCTTCCAAAGGCCTGTGAAACGCAGTTTCTTTGCAGGCCTGATCTGGCTGAAGTAGGACTTCTGCTCTGGGTGTGCTACATTGCCCTAGAGCTGAAAGGCACAGCGTGCGGGCTTCTTTCCAAAGGGCGAGTTGGGCCCCACAGCATCTTGCTTCCAGCTCTTTGGGAAGCTAAGAAACAACTCGCTCTGCACAGTGCTCTTACAGCCTACCGGGAACATCTCTTCCAAAGGCCCGTGAAACGCAGTGTCTTTGCAGGCCTGATCTGGCTGAAGTAGGACTTCTGCTCTGGGTGTGCTACATTGCCCTACAGCTGAAAGGCACAACGTGCAGGCTTCTTTCCAAAGGGCGAGTTGGGCCCCACAGCATCTTGCTTCCAGCTCTTTGGGAAGCTAAGAAACAACTCGCTCTGCACAGTGCTCTTACAGCCTACCGGGAACATCTCTTCCAAAGGCCCTTGAAACGCAGTGTCTTTGCACGCCTGATCTGGCTGAAGTAGGACTTCTGCTCTGGGTGTGCTACATTGCCCTGGAGCTGAAAGGCACAACGTGCAGGCTTCTTTCCAAAGGGCGAGTTGGGCCCCACAGCATCTTGCTTCCAGCTCTTTGGGAAGCTAAGAAACAACTCGCTCTGCTCAGTGCTCTTACAGCCTACCGGGAACATCTCTTCCAAAGGCCTGTGAAACACAGTGTCTTTGCAGGCCTGATCTGGCTGAAGTAGTACTTCTGCTCTGGGTGTGCTACATTGCCCTACAGGTGAAAGGCACAACGTGTAGGCTTCTTTAAAAAGGGTGAGTTGGGCCCCACAGCATCTTGCTTCCAGCTTTGGGAAGCGAAGAAACAACTCGCTCTGCACAGTGCTGTTACAGCCTACACGGAACATCTCTTCCAAAGGCCTGTGAAACACAGTTTCTTTGCAGGCCTGATCTGGCTAAAGTAGGACTTCTGCTCTGGTTTGCTATTTTGCCCTAGATCTGAAAGGCACAACGTGCAGGCTTCTTTCCAAAGGGCGAGTTGGGCCCCACAGCATCTTGCTTCCAGCTCTTTGGGAAGCTAAGAAACAACTCGCTCTGCACACTGCTCTTACAGCCTACCGGGAACATCTCTTCCAAAGGCCTGTGAAACGCAGTGTCTTTGCAGGCCTGATCTGGCTGAAGTAGGACTTCTGCTCTGGGTGTGCTACATTGCCCTACAGCTGAAAGGCACAACGTGCAGGCTTCTTTCCAAAGGGCGAGTTGGGCCCCACAGCATCTTGCTTCCAGCTCTTTGGGAAGCTAAGAAACAACTCGCTCTGCTCAGTGCTCTTACAGCCTACAGGGAACATCTCTTCCAAAGGCCTGTGAAACGCAGTTTCTTTGCAGGCTGGATCTGGCTGAAGTAGGACTTCTGCTCTGGGCGTGCTACATTGCCCTAGAGCTGAAAGGCACAGCGTGCAGGCTTCTTTCCAAAGGGCGAGTTGGGCCCCACAGCATCTTGCTTCCAGCTCTTTGGGAAGCTAAGAAACAACTCGCTCTGCACACTGCTCTTACAGCCTACCGGGAACATCTCTTCCAAAGGCCTCTGAAACGCAGTGTCTTTGCAGGCCTGATCTGGCTGAAGTAGGACTTCTGCTCTGGGTGTGCTACATTGCCCTACAGCTGAAAGGCACAACATGCAGGCTTCTTTCCAAAGGGCGAGTTGGGCCCCACAGCATCTTGCTTCCAGCTCTTTGGGAAGCTAAGAAACAGCTCGCTCTGCACAGTGCTCTTACAGCCTACCGGGAACATCTCTTCCAAAGGCCTGTGAAACGCAGTGTCTTTGCAGGCCTGATCTGGCTGAAGTAGGACTTCTGCTCTGGGTGTGCTACATTGCCCTAGAGCTGAAAGGCACAACGTGCAGGCTTCTTTCCAAAGGGCGAGTTGGGCCCCACAGCATCTTGCTTCCAGCTCTTTGGGAAGCTAAGAAACAACTCGCTCTGCACAGTGCTCTTACAGCCTACCGGGAACATCTCTTCCAAAGGCCTGTGAAACGCAGTTTCTTTGCAGGCCTGATCTGGCTGAAGTAGGACTTCTGCTCTGGGTGTGCTACTTTGCCCTAGAGCTGAAAGGCAGAAGCGTGCAGGCTTCTTTCCAAAGGGCGAGTTGGGCCCCACAGCATCTTGCTTCCAGCTCTTTGGGAAGCTAAGAAACAACTCGCTCTGCACAGTGCTCTTACAGCCTACCGGGAACATCTCTTCCAAAGGCCTGTGAAACGCAGTTTCTTTGCAGGCCTGATCTGGCTGAAGTAGGACTTCTGCTCTGGGTGTGCTACTTTGCCCTAGAGCTGAAAGGCACAACGTGCAGGCTTCTTTCCAAAGGGCGAGTTGGGACCCACAGCATCTTGCTTCCAGCTCTTTGGGAAGCTAAGAAACAACTCGCTCTGCACAGTGCTCTTACAGCCTACCGGGAACATCTCTTCCAAAGGCCTGTGAAACGCAGTTTCTTTGCAGGCCTGATCTGGCTGAAGTAGGACTTCTGCTCTGGGTGTGCTACTTTGCCCTAGAGCTGAAAGGCACAACGTGCAGGCTTCTTTCAAAAGGGTGAGTTGGGCCCCACAGCATCTTGCTTCCAGCTCTTTGGGAAGCGAAGAAACAACTCGCTCTGCACAGTGCTGTTACAGCCTACACGGGAACATCTCTTCCAAAGGCCTGTGAAACGCAGTTTCTTTGCAGGCCTGATCTGGCTAAAGTAGGACTTCTGCTCTGGGTGTGCTACTTTGCCCTAGATCTGAAAGGCACAACGTGCAGGCTTCTTTCCAAAGGGCGAGTTGGGCCCCACAGCATCTTGCTTCCAGCTCTTTGGGAAGCTAAGAAACAACTCGCTCTGCACAGTGCTCTTACAGCCTACCGGGAACATCTCTTCCAAAGGCCTGTGAAACGCAGTGTCTTTGCAGGCCTGATCTGGCTGAAGTAGGACTTCTGCTCTGGGTGTGCTACTTTGCCCTACAGCTGAAAGGCACAACGTGCAGGCTTCTTTCCAAAGGGCGAGTTGGGCCCCACAGCATCTTGCTTCCAGCTCTTTGGGAAGCTAAGAAACAACTCGCTCTGCACAGTGCTCTTACAGCCTACAGGGAACATCTCTTCCAAAGGCCTGTGAAACGCAGTTTCTTTGCAGGCCTGATCTGGCTGAAGTAGGACTTCTGCTCTGGGTGTGCTACTTTGCCCTAGAGCTGAAAGGCACAACGTGCAGGCTTCTTTCCAAAGGGCGAGTTGGGCCCCACAGCATCTTGCTTCCAGCTCTTTGGGAAGCTAAGAAACAACTCGCTCTGCACAGTGCTCTTACAGCCTACCGGGAACATCTCTTCCAAAGGCCTGTGAAACGCAGTGTCTTTGCAGGCCTGATCTGGCTGAAGTAGGACTTCTGCTCTGGGTGTGATACTTTGCCCTAGAGCTGAAAGGCACAACGTGCAGGCTTCTTTCCAAAGGGCGAGTTGGGCCCCACAGCATCTTACTTCCAGCTCTTTGGGAAGCTAAGAAACAACTCGCTCTGCACAGTGCTCTTACAGCCTACCGGGAACATCTCTTCCAAAGGCCTGTGAAACGCAGTTTCTTTGCAGGCCTGGATCTGGCTGAAGTAGGACTTCTGCTCTGGGTGTGCTACTTTGCCCTAGAGCTGAAAGGCACAACGTGCAGGCTTCTTTCCAAAGGGCGAGTTGGGCCCCACAGCATCTTGCTTCCAGCTCTTTGGGAAGCTAAGAAACAACTCGCTCTGCACAGTGCTCTTACAGCCTACCGGGAACATCTCTTCCAAAGGCCTGTGAAACGCAGTGTCTTTGCAGGCCTGATCTGGCTGAAGTAGGACTTCTGCTCTGGGTGTGCTACTTTGCCCTACAGCTGAAAGGCACAACGTGCAGGCTTCTTTCCAAAGGGCGAGTTGGGCCCCACAGCATCTTGCTTCCAGCTCTTTGGGAAGCTAAGAAACAACTCGCTCTGCACAGTGCTCTTACAGCCTACCGGGAACATCTCTTCCAAAGGCCTGTGAAACGCAGTTTCTTTGCAGGCCTGATCTGGCTGAAGTAGGACTTCTGCTCTGGGTGTGCTACTCTGCCCTAGAGCTGAAAGGCACAACGTGCAGGCTTCTTTCCAAAGGGCGAGTTGGGCCCCACAGCATCTTGCTTCCAGCTCTTTGGGAAGCTAAGAAACAACTCGCTCTGCACAGTGCTCTTACAGCCTACCGGGAACATCTCTTCCAAAGGCCTGTGAAACGCAGTTTCTTTGCAGGCCTGATCTGGCTGAAGTAGGACTTCTGCTCTGGGTGTGCTACTTTGCCCTGGAGCTGAAAGGCACAACGTGCAGGCTTCTTTCCAAAGGGCGAGTTGGGCCCCACAGCATCTTGCTTCCAGCTCTTTGGGAAGCTAAGAAACAACTCGCTCTGCACAGTGCTCTTACAGCCTACCGGGAACATCTCTTCCAAAGGCCTGTGAAACGCAGTTTCTTTGCAGGCCTGATCTGGCTGAAGTAGGACTTCTGCTCTGGGTGTGCTACTTTGCCCTAGAGCTGAAAGGCACAACGTGCAGGCTTCTTTCCAAAGGGCGAGTTGGGCCCCACAGCATCTTGCTTCCAGCTCTTTGGGAAGCTAAGAAACAACTCGCTCTGCACAGTGCTCTTACAGCCTACCGGGAACATCTCTTCCAAAGGCCTGTGAAACGCAGTTTCTTTGCAGGCCTGATCTGGCTGAAGTAGGACTTCTGCTCTGGGTGTGCTACTTTGCCCTAGAGCTGAAAGGCACAACGTGCAGGCTTCTTTCCAAAGGGCGAGTTGGGCCCCACAGCATCTTGCTTCCAGCTCTTTGGGAAGCTAAGAAACAACTCGCTCTGCACAGTGCTCTTACAGCCTAGCGGGAACATCTCTTCCAAAGGCCTGTGAAACGCAGTTTCTTTGCAGGCCTGATCTGGCTGAAGTAGGACTTCTGCTCTGGGTGTGCTACTTTGCCCTAGAGCTGAAAGGCACAACGTGCAGGCTTCTTTCCAAAGGGCGAGTTGGGCCCCACAGCATCTTGCTTCCAGCTCTTTGGGAAGCTAAGAAACAACTCGCTCTGCACAGTGCTCTTACAGCCTAGTGGGAACATCTCTTCCAAAGGCCTGTGAAACGCAGTTTCTTTGCAGGCCTGATCTGGCTGAAGTAGGACTTCTGCTCTGGGTGTGCTACTTTGCCCTAGAGCTGAAAGGCACAACGTGCAGGCTTCTTTCCAAAGGGCGAGTTGGGCCCCACAGCATCTTGCTTCCAGCTCTTTGGGAAGCTAAGAAACAACTCGCTCTGCACAGTGCTCTTACAGCCTACCGGGAACATCTCTTCCAAAGGCCTGTGAAACGCAGTTTCTTTGCAGGCCTGATCTGGCTGAAGTAGGACTTCTGCTCTGGGTGTGCTACTTTGCCCTAGAGCTGAAAGGCACAACGTGCAGGCTTCTTTCCAAAGGGCGAGTTGGGCCCCACAGCATCTTGCTTCCAGCTCTTTGGGAAGCTAAGAAACAACTCGCTCTGCACAGTGCTCTTACAGCCTACCGGGAACATCTCTTCCAAAGGCCTGTGAAACGCAGTTTCTTTGCAGGCCTGATCTGGCTGAAGTAGGACTTCTGCTCTGGGTGTGCTACTTTGCCCTAGAGCTGAAAGGCACAACGTGCAGGCTTCTTTCCAAAGGGCGAGTTGGGCCCCACAGCATCTTGCTTCCAGCTCTTTGGGAAGCTAAGAAACAACTCGCTCTGCACAGTGCTCTTACAGCCTAGCGGGAACATCTCTTCCAAAGGCCTGTGAAACGCAGTTTCTTTGCAGGCCTGATCTGGCTGAAGTAGGACTTCTGCTCTGGGTGTGCTACTTTGCCCTAGAGCTGAAAGGCACAACGTGCAGGCTTCTTTCCAAAGGGCGAGTTGGGCCCCACAGCATCTTGCTTCCAGCTCTTTGGGAAGCTAAGAAACAACTCGCTCTGCACAGTGCTCTTACAGCCTAGCGGGAACATCTCTTCCAAAGGCCTGTGAAACGCAGTTTCTTTGCAGGCCTGATCTGGCTGAAGTAGGACTTCTGCTCTGGGTGTGCTACTTTGCCCTAGAGCTGAAAGGCACAACGTGCAGGCTTCTTTCCAAAGGGCGAGTTGGGCCCCACAGCATCTTGCTTCCAGCTCTTTGGGAAGCTAAGAAACAACTCGCTCTGCACAGTGCTCTTACAGCCTAGCGGGAACATCTCTTCCAAAGGCCTGTGAAACGCAGTTTCTTTGCAGGCCTGATCTGGCTGAAGTAGGACTTCTGCTCTGGGTGTGCTACTTTGCCCTAGAGCTGAAAGGCACAACGTGCAGGCTTCTTTCCAAAGGGCGAGTTGGGCCCCACAGCATCTTGCTTCCAGCTCTTTGGGAAGCTAAGAAACAACTCGCTCTGCACAGTGCTCTTACAGCCTAGCGGGAACATCTCTTCCAAAGGCCTGTGAAACGCAGTTTCTTTGCAGGCCTGATCTGGCTGAAGTAGGACTTCTGCTCTGGGTGTGCTACTTTGCCCTAGAGCTGAAAGGCACAACGTGCAGGCTTCTTTCCAAAGGGCGAGTTGGGCCCCACAGCATCTTGCTTCCAGCTCTTTGGGAAGCTAAGAAACAACTCGCTCTGCACAGTGCTCTTACAGCCTAGCGGGAACATCTCTTCCAAAGGCCTGTGAAACGCAGTTTCTTTGCAGGCCTGATCTGGCTGAAGTAGGACTTCTGCTCTGGGTGTGCTACTTTGCCCTAGAGCTGAAAGGCACAACGTGCAGGCTTCTTTCCAAAGGGCGAGTTGGGCCCCACAGCATCTTGCTTCCAGCTCTTTGGGAAGCTAAGAAACAACTCGCTCTGCACAGTGCTCTTACAGCCTACCGGGAACATCTCTTCCAAAGGCCTGTGAAACGCAGTTTCTTTGCAGGCCTGATCTGGCTGAAGTAGGACTTCTGCTCTGGGTGTGCTACTTTGCCCTAGAGCTGAAAGGCACAACGTGCAGGCTTCTTTCCAAAGGGCGAGTTGGGCCCCACAGCATCTTGCTTCCAGCTCTTTGGGAAGCTAAGAAACAACTCGCTCTGCACAGTGCTCTTACAGCCTAGCGGGAACATCTCTTCCAAAGGCCTGTGAAACGCAGTTTCTTTGCAGGCCTGATCTGGCTGAAGTAGGACTTCTGCTCTGGGTGTGCTACTTTGCCCTAGAGCTGAAAGGCACAACGTGCAGGCTTCTTTCCAAAGGGCGAGTTGGGCCCCACAGCATCTTGCTTCCAGCTCTTTGGGAAGCTAAGAAACAACTCGCTCTGCACAGTGCTCTTACAGCCTACCGGGAACATCTCTTCCAAAGGCCTGTGAAACGCAGTTTCTTTGCAGGCCTGATCTGGCTGAAGTAGGACTTCTGCTCTGGGTGTGCTACTTTGCCCTAGAGCTGAAAGGCACAACGTGCAGGCTTCTTTCCAAAGGGCGAGTTGGGCCCCACAGCATCTTGCTTCCAGCTCTTTGGGAAGCTAAGAAACAACTCGCTCTGCACAGTGCTCTTACAGCCTACCGGGAACATCTCTTCCAAAGGCCTGTGAAACGCAGTTTCTTTGCAGGCCTGATCTGGCTGAAGTAGGACTTCTGCTCTGGGTGTGCTACTTTGCCCTAGAGCTGAAAGGCACAACGTGCAGGCTTCTTTCCAAAGGGCGAGTTGGGCCCCACAGCATCTTGCTTCCAGCTCTTTGGGAAGCTAAGAAACAACTCGCTCTGCACAGTGCTCTTACAGCCTAGCGGGAACATCTCTTCCAAAGGCCTGTGAAACGCAGTTTCTTTGCAGGCCTGATCTGGCTGAAGTAGGACTTCTGCTCTGGGTGTGCTACTTTGCCCTAGAGCTGAAAGGCACAACGTGCAGGCTTCTTTCCAAAGGGCGAGTTGGGCCCCACAGCATCTTGCTTCCAGCTCTTTGGGAAGCTAAGAAACAACTCGCTCTGCACAGTGCTCTTACAGCCTACCGGGAACATCTCTTCCAAAGGCCTGTGAAACGCAGTTTCTTTGCAGGCCTGATCTGGCTGAAGTAGGACTTCTGCTCTGGGTGTGCTACTTTGCCCTAGAGCTGAAAGGCACAACGTGCAGGCTTCTTTCCAAAGGGCGAGTTGGGCCCCACAGCATCTTGCTTCCAGCTCTTTGGGAAGCTAAGAAACAACTCGCTCTGCACAGTGCTCTTACAGCCTAGCGGGAACATCTCTTCCAAAGGCCTGTGAAACGCAGTTTCTTTGCAGGCCTGATCTGGCTGAAGTAGGACTTCTGCTCTGGGTGTGCTACTTTGCCCTAGAGCTGAAAGGCACAACGTGCAGGCTTCTTTCCAAAGGGCGAGTTGGGCCCCACAGCATCTTGCTTCCAGCTCTTTGGGAAGCTAAGAAACAACTCGCTCTGCACAGTGCTCTTACAGCCTAGCGGGAACATCTCTTCCAAAGGCCTGTGAAACGCAGTTTCTTTGCAGGCCTGATCTGGCTGAAGTAGGACTTCTGCTCTGGGTGTGCTACTTTGCCCTAGAGCTGAAAGGCACAACGTGCAGGCTTCTTTCCAAAGGGCGAGTTGGGCCCCACAGCATCTTGCTTCCAGCTCTTTGGGAAGCTAAGAAACAACTCGCTCTGCACAGTGCTCTTACAGCCTAGCGGGAACATCTCTTCCAAAGGCCTGTGAAACGCAGTTTCTTTGCAGGCCTGATCTGGCTGAAGTAGGACTTCTGCTCTGGGTGTGCTACTTTGCCCTAGAGCTGAAAGGCACAACGTGCAGGCTTCTTTCCAAAGGGCGAGTTGGGCCCCACAGCATCTTGCTTCCAGCTCTTTGGGAAGCTAAGAAACAACTCGCTCTGCACAGTGCTCTTACAGCCTAGCGGGAACATCTCTTCCAAAGGCCTGTGAAACGCAGTTTCTTTGCAGGCCTGATCTGGCTGAAGTAGGACTTCTGCTCTGGGTGTGCTACTTTGCCCTAGAGCTGAAAGGCACAACGTGCAGGCTTCTTTCCAAAGGGCGAGTTGGGCCCCACAGCATCTTGCTTCCAGCTCTTTGGGAAGCTAAGAAACAACTCGCTCTGCACAGTGCTCTTACAGCCTAGCGGGAACATCTCTTCCAAAGGCCTGTGAAACGCAGTTTCTTTGCAGGCCTGATCTGGCTGAAGTAGGACTTCTGCTCTGGGTGTGCTACTTTGCCCTAGAGCTGAAAGGCACAACGTGCAGGCTTCTTTCCAAAGGGCGAGTTGGGCCCCACAGCATCTTGCTTCCAGCTCTTTGGGAAGCTAAGAAACAACTCGCTCTGCACAGTGCTCTTACAGCCTAGCGGGAACATCTCTTCCAAAGGCCTGTGAAACGCAGTTTCTTTGCAGGCCTGATCTGGCTGAAGTAGGACTTCTGCTCTGGGTGTGCTACTTTGCCCTAGAGCTGAAAGGCACAACGTGCAGGCTTCTTTCCAAAGGGCGAGTTGGGCCCCACAGCATCTTGCTTCCAGCTCTTTGGGAAGCTAAGAAACAACTCGCTCTGCACAGTGCTCTTACAGCCTAGCGGGAACATCTCTTCCAAAGGCCTGTGAAACGCAGTTTCTTTGCAGGCCTGATCTGGCTGAAGTAGGACTTCTGCTCTGGGTGTGCTACTTTGCCCTAGAGCTGAAAGGCACAACGTGCAGGCTTCTTTCCAAAGGGCGAGTTGGGCCCCACAGCATCTTGCTTCCAGCTCTTTGGGAAGCTAAGAAACAACTCGCTCTGCACAGTGCTCTTACAGCCTAGCGGGAACATCTCTTCCAAAGGCCTGTGAAACGCAGTTTCTTTGCAGGCCTGATCTGGCTGAAGTAGGACTTCTGCTCTGGGTGTGCTACTTTGCCCTAGAGCTGAAAGGCACAACGTGCAGGCTTCTTTCCAAAGGGCGAGTTGGGCCCCACAGCATCTTGCTTCCAGCTCTTTGGGAAGCTAAGAAACAACTCGCTCTGCACAGTGCTCTTACAGCCTACCGGGAACATCTCTTCCAAAGGCCTGTGAAACGCAGTTTCTTTGCAGGCCTGATCTGGCTGAAGTAGGACTTCTGCTCTGGGTGTGCTACTTTGCCCTAGAGCTGAAAGGCACAACGTGCAGGCTTCTTTCCAAAGGGCGAGTTGGGCCCCACAGCATCTTGCTTCCAGCTCTTTGGGAAGCTAAGAAACAACTCGCTCTGCACAGTGCTCTTACAGCCTAGCGGGAACATCTCTTCCAAAGGCCTGTGAAACGCAGTTTCTTTGCAGGCCTGATCTGGCTGAAGTAGGACTTCTGCTCTGGGTGTGCTACTTTGCCCTAGAGCTGAAAGGCACAACGTGCAGGCTTCTTTCCAAAGGGCGAGTTGGGCCCCACAGCATCTTGCTTCCAGCTCTTTGGGAAGCTAAGAAACAACTCGCTCTGCACAGTGCTCTTACAGCCTAGCGGGAACATCTCTTCCAAAGGCCTGTGAAACGCAGTTTCTTTGCAGGCCTGATCTGGCTGAAGTAGGACTTCTGCTCTGGGTGTGCTACTTTGCCCTAGAGCTGAAAGGCACAACGTGCAGGCTTCTTTCCAAAGGGCGAGTTGGGCCCCACAGCATCTTGCTTCCAGCTCTTTGGGAAGCTAAGAAACAACTCGCTCTGCACAGTGCTCTTACAGCCTAGCGGGAACATCTCTTCCAAAGGCCTGTGAAACGCAGTTTCTTTGCAGGCCTGATCTGGCTGAAGTAGGACTTCTGCTCTGGGTGTGCTACTTTGCCCTAGAGCTGAAAGGCACAACGTGCAGGCTTCTTTCCAAAGGGCGAGTTGGGCCCCACAGCATCTTGCTTCCAGCTCTTTGGGAAGCTAAGAAACAACTCGCTCTGCACAGTGCTCTTACAGCCTAGCGGGAACATCTCTTCCAAAGGCCTGTGAAACGCAGTTTCTTTGCAGGCCTGATCTGGCTGAAGTAGGACTTCTGCTCTGGGTGTGCTACTTTGCCCTAGAGCTGAAAGGCACAACGTGCAGGCTTCTTTCCAAAGGGCGAGTTGGGCCCCACAGCATCTTGCTTCCAGCTCTTTGGGAAGCTAAGAAACAACTCGCTCTGCACAGTGCTCTTACAGCCTACCGGGAACATCTCTTCCAAAGGCCTGTGAAACGCAGTTTCTTTGCAGGCCTGATCTGGCTGAAGTAGGACTTCTGCTCTGGGTGTGCTACTTTGCCCTAGAGCTGAAAGGCACAACGTGCAGGCTTCTTTCCAAAGGGCGAGTTGGGCCCCACAGCATCTTGCTTCCAGCTCTTTGGGAAGCTAAGAAACAACTCGCTCTGCACAGTGCTCTTACAGCCTACCGGGAACATCTCTTCCAAAGGCCTGTGAAACGCAGTTTCTTTGCAGGCCTGATCTGGCTGAAGTAGGACTTCTGCTCTGGGTGTGCTACTTTGCCCTAGAGCTGAAAGGCACAACGTGCAGGCTTCTTTCCAAAGGGCGAGTTGGGCCCCACAGCATCTTGCTTCCAGCTCTTTGGGAAGCTAAGAAACAACTCGCTCTGCACAGTGCTCTTACAGCCTACCGGGAACATCTCTTCCAAAGGCCTGTGAAACGCAGTTTCTTTGCAGGCCTGATCTGGCTGAAGTAGGACTTCTGCTCTGGGTGTGCTACTTTGCCCTAGAGCTGAAAGGCACAACGTGCAGGCTTCTTTCCAAAGGGCGAGTTGGGCCCCACAGCATCTTGCTTCCAGCTCTTTGGGAAGCTAAGAAACAACTCGCTCTGCACAGTGCTCTTACAGCCTAGCGGGAACATCTCTTCCAAAGGCCTGTGAAACGCAGTTTCTTTGCAGGCCTGATCTGGCTGAAGTAGGACTTCTGCTCTGGGTGTGCTACTTTGCCCTAGAGCTGAAAGGCACAACGTGCAGGCTTCTTTCCAAAGGGCGAGTTGGGCCCCACAGCATCTTGCTTCCAGCTCTTTGGGAAGCTAAGAAACAACTCGCTCTGCACAGTGCTCTTACAGCCTACCGGGAACATCTCTTCCAAAGGCCTGTGAAACGCAGTTTCTTTGCAGGCCTGATCTGGCTGAAGTAGGACTTCTGCTCTGGGTGTGCTACTTTGCCCTAGAGCTGAAAGGCACAACGTGCAGGCTTCTTTCCAAAGGGCGAGTTGGGCCCCACAGCATCTTGCTTCCAGCTCTTTGGGAAGCTAAGAAACAACTCGCTCTGCACAGTGCTCTTACAGCCTACCGGGAACATCTCTTCCAAAGGCCTGTGAAACGCAGTTTCTTTGCAGGCCTGATCTGGCTGAAGTAGGACTTCTGCTCTGGGTGTGCTACTTTGCCCTAGAGCTGAAAGGCACAACGTGCAGGCTTCTTTCCAAAGGGCGAGTTGGGCCCCACAGCATCTTGCTTCCAGCTCTTTGGGAAGCTAAGAAACAACTCGCTCTGCACAGTGCTCTTACAGCCTAGCGGGAACATCTCTTCCAAAGGCCTGTGAAACGCAGTTTCTTTGCAGGCCTGATCTGGCTGAAGTAGGACTTCTGCTCTGGGTGTGCTACTTTGCCCTAGAGCTGAAAGGCACAACGTGCAGGCTTCTTTCCAAAGGGCGAGTTGGGCCCCACAGCATCTTGCTTCCAGCTCTTTGGGAAGCTAAGAAACAACTCGCTCTGCACAGTGCTCTTACAGCCTAGCGGGAACATCTCTTCCAAAGGCCTGTGAAACGCAGTTTCTTTGCAGGCCTGATCTGGCTGAAGTAGGACTTCTGCTCTGGGTGTGCTACTTTGCCCTAGAGCTGAAAGGCACAACGTGCAGGCTTCTTTCCAAAGGGCGAGTTGGGCCCCACAGCATCTTGCTTCCAGCTCTTTGGGAAGCTAAGAAACAACTCGCTCTGCACAGTGCTCTTACAGCCTAGCGGGAACATCTCTTCCAAAGGCCTGTGAAACGCAGTTTCTTTGCAGGCCTGATCTGGCTGAAGTAGGACTTCTGCTCTGGGTGTGCTACTTTGCCCTAGAGCTGAAAGGCACAACGTGCAGGCTTCTTTCCAAAGGGCGAGTTGGGCCCCACAGCATCTTGCTTCCAGCTCTTTGGGAAGCTAAGAAACAACTCGCTCTGCACAGTGCTCTTACAGCCTACCGGGAACATCTCTTCCAAAGGCCTGTGAAACGCAGTTTCTTTGCAGGCCTGATCTGGCTGAAGTAGGACTTCTGCTCTGGGTGTGCTACTTTGCCCTAGAGCTGAAAGGCACAACGTGCAGGCTTCTTTCCAAAGGGCGAGTTGGGCCCCACAGCATCTTGCTTCCAGCTCTTTGGGAAGCTAAGAAACAACTCGCTCTGCACAGTGCTCTTACAGCCTACCGGGAACATCTCTTCCAAAGGCCTGTGAAACGCAGTTTCTTTGCAGGCCTGATCTGGCTGAAGTAGGACTTCTGCTCTGGGTGTGCTACTTTGCCCTAGAGCTGAAAGGCACAACGTGCAGGCTTCTTTCCAAAGGGCGAGTTGGGCCCCACAGCATCTTGCTTCCAGCTCTTTGGGAAGCTAAGAAACAACTCGCTCTGCACAGTGCTCTTACAGCCTACCGGGAACATCTCTTCCAAAGGCCTGTGAAACGCAGTTTCTTTGCAGGCCTGATCTGGCTGAAGTAGGACTTCTGCTCTGGGTGTGCTACTTTGCCCTAGAGCTGAAAGGCACAACGTGCAGGCTTCTTTCCAAAGGGCGAGTTGGGCCCCACAGCATCTTGCTTCCAGCTCTTTGGGAAGCTAAGAAACAACTCGCTCTGCACAGTGCTCTTACAGCCTACCGGGAACATCTCTTCCAAAGGCCTGTGAAACGCAGTTTCTTTGCAGGCCTGATCTGGCTGAAGTAGGACTTCTGCTCTGGGTGTGCTACTTTGCCCTAGAGCTGAAAGGCACAACGTGCAGGCTTCTTTCCAAAGGGCGAGTTGGGCCCCACAGCATCTTGCTTCCAGCTCTTTGGGAAGCTAAGAAACAACTCGCTCTGCACAGTGCTCTTACAGCCTACCGGGAACATCTCTTCCAAAGGCCTGTGAAACGCAGTTTCTTTGCAGGCCTGATCTGGCTGAAGTAGGACTTCTGCTCTGGGTGTGCTACTTTGCCCTAGAGCTGAAAGGCACAACGTGCAGGCTTCTTTCCAAAGGGTGAGTTGGGCCCCACAGCATCTTGCTTCCAGCTCTTTGGGAAGCTAAGAAACAACTCGCTCTGCACAGTGCACTTACAGCCTACCGGGAACATCTCTTCCAAAGGCCTGTGAAACGCAGTTTCTTTGCAGGCCTGATCTGGCTGAAGTAGGACTTCTGCTCTGGGTGTGCTACATTGCCCTAGAGCTGAAAGGCACAACGTGCAGGCTTCTTTCCAAAGGGTGAGTTGGGCCCCACAGCATCTTGCTTCCAGCTCTTTGGGAAGCTAAGAAACAACTCGCACTGCACAGTGCTCTTACAGCCTACCGGGAACATCTCTTCCAAAGGCCTGTTAAACGCAGTTTCTTTGCAGGCCTGATCTGGCTGAAGTAGGACTTCTGCTCTGCGTGTGCTACGTTGCCCTAGAGCTAAAAGGCACAACGTGCAGGCTTCTTTCCAAAGGGCGAGTTGGGCCCCACAGCATCTTGCTTCCAGCTCTTTGGGAAGTTAAGAAACAATTCGCTCTGCACAGTGCTCTTACAGCCTACCGGGAACATCTCTTCCAAATGCCTGTGAAACGCAGTTTCTTTGCAGGCCTGATCTGGCTGAAGTAGGACTTCTGCTCTGGGTGTGCTACTTTGCCCTAGAGCTAAAAGGCACAACGTGCAGGCTTCTTTCCAAAGGGCGAGTTGGGCCCCACAGCATCTTGCTTCCAGCTCTTTGGGAAGCTAAGAAACAACTCGCTCTGCACAGTGCTCTTACAGCCTACCGGGAACATCTCTTCCAAAGGCCTGTGAAACGCAGTTTCTTTGCAGGCCTGATCTGGCTGAAGTAGGACTTCTGCTCTGGGTGTGCTACTTTGCCCTAGAGCTGAAAGGCACAACGTGCAGGCTTCTTTCCAAAGGGCGAGTTGGGCCCCACTGCATCTTGCTTCCAGCTCTTTGGGAAGCTAAGAAACAACTCGCTCTGCACAGTGCTCTTACAGCCTACCGGGAACATCTCTTCCAAAGGCCTGTGAAACGCAGTTTCTTTGCAGGCCTGATCTGGCTGAAGTAGGACTTCTGCTCTGGGTGTGCTACTTTGCCCTAGAGCTGAAAGGCACAACGTGCAGGCTTCTTTCCAAAGGGTGAGTTGGGCCCCACAGCATCTTGCTTCCAGCTCTTTGGGAAGCTAAGAAACAACTCGCTCTGCACAGTGCACTTACAGCCTACCGGGAACATCTCTTCCAAAGGCCTGTGAAACGCAGCTTCTTTGCAGGCCTGATCTGGCTGAAGTAGGACTTCTGCTCTGGGTGTGCTACATTGCCCTAGAGCTGAAAGGCACAACGTGCAGGCTTCTTTCCAAAGGACGAGTTGGGCCCCACAGCATCTTGCTTCCAGCTCTTTGGGAAGCTAAGAAACAACTCGCTCTGCACAGTGCTCTTACAGCCTACCGGGAACATCTCTTACAAAGGCCTGTGAAACGCAGTTTCTTTGCAGGCCTGATCTGGCTGAAGTAGCACTTCTGCTCTGAGTGTGCTACATTGCCCTAGAGCTGAAAGGCACAACGCGCAGGCTTCTTTCCAAAGGGCGAGTTGGGCCCCACAGCATCTTGCTTTCAGCTCTTTGGGAAGCTAAGAAACAACTCGATCTGCTCAGTGCTCTTACAGCCTAGTGGGAACATCTCTTCCAAAGGCCTGTGAAACGCAGTTTCTTTGCAGGTCTGATCTGGGTGAAGTAGGACTTCTGCTCTTGGTGTGCTACATTGCCCTAGAGCTGAAAGGCACAACGTGCAGGCTTCTTTCCAAAGGGTGAGTTGGGCCCCACAGCATCTTGCTTCCAGCTCTTTGGGAAGCTAAGAAACAACTCGCTCTGAACAGTGCACTTACAGCCTACCGGGAACATCTCTTCCAAACCCTGTGAAACGCAGCTTCTTTGCAGGCCTGATCTGGCTGAAGTAGGACTTCTGCTCTGGGTGTGCTACATTGCCCTAGAGCTGAAAGGCACAACATGCAGGCTTCTTTCCAAAGGGTGAGTTGGGCCCAACAGCATCTTGCTTCCAGCTCTTTGGGAACCTAAGAAACAACTCGCTCTGCACAGTGCTCTCACAGCCTACCGGGAACATCTCTTCCAAAGGCCTGTTAAACGCAGTTTCTTTGCAGGCCTGATCTGGCTGAAGTAGGACTTCTGCTCTGGGTGTGCTACATTGCCATAGAGGTGAAAGGCGCAACGTGCAGGCTTCTTTCCAAAGGGCGAGTTGGGCCCCACAGCATCTTGCTTCCAGCTCTTTGGGAAGCTAAGAAACAACTCGCTCTGCACAGTGCTCTTACAGCCTACCGGGAACATCTCTTACAAAGGCCAGTGTAACGTAGTTTCTTTGCAGGCCTGATCTGGCTGAAGTAGGACTTCTGCTCTGGGTGTGCTACTTTGCTCTAGAGCTGAAAGGCACAACGTGCAGGCTTCTTTCCAAAGGGCGAGTTGGGCCCCACAGCATCTTGCTTCCAGCTCTTTGGGAAGCTAAGAAACAATTCGCTCTGCACAGTGCTCTTACAGCCTACCGGGAACATCTCTTCCAAAGGCCTGTGAAACGCAGTTTCTTTGCAGGCCTGATCTGGCTGAAGTAGGACTTCTGCTCTGGGTGTGCTACATTGCTCTAGAGCTGAAAGGCACAACGTGCAGGCTTCTTTCCAAAGGGCGAGTTGGGCCCCACAGCATCTTGCTTCCAGCTCTTTGGGAACCTAAGAAACAACTCGCTCTGCACAGTGCTCTTACAGCCTACCGGGAACATCTCTTACAAAGGCCAGTGTAACGTAGTTTCTTTGCAGGCCTGATCTGGCTGAAGTAGGACTTCTGCTCTGGGTGTGCTACATTGCCCTAGAGCTGAAAGGCCCAACGTGCAGGCTTCTTTCCAAAGGGCGAGTTGAGCCCCACAGCATCTTGCTTCCAGCTCTTTGGGAAGCTCAGAAACAACTCGCTCTGCACAGTGCTCTTACAGCCTACCGGGAACATCTCTTCCAAAGGCCTGTGAAACGCAGTTTGTTTGCAGGCCTGATCTGGCTGAAGTAGGACTCCTGCTCTGGGTGTGCTACATTGCCCTAGAGCTGAAAGGCACAACGTGCAGGCTTCTTTCCAAAGGGCTAGTTGGGCCCCACAGCATCTTGCTTCCAGCTCTTTGGGAACCTAAGAAACAACTCACTCTGCACGGTGCTCTTACAGCCAACCGGGAACATCTCTTCCAAAGACCTGTGAAACACAGTTTCTTTGCAGGCCTGATCTGGCTGAAGTAGGAATTCTGCTCTGCGTGTGCTACATTGCCCTGGAGCTGAAAGGCACAACGTGCAGGCTTCTTTCCAAAGGGCGAGTTGGGCCCCACAGCATCTTGCTTCCAGCTCTTTGGGAAGCTAAGAAACAACTCGCTCTGCACAGTGCTCTTACAGCCTACCGGGAACATCTCTTCCAAAGGCCTGTGAAACGCAGTTTCTTTGCAGGCCTGATCTGGGTGAAGTAGGACTTCTGCTCTGGGTGTGCTACTTTGCCCTAGAGCTGAAAGGCCCAACGTGCAGGCTTCTTTCCAAAGGGCGAGTTGGGCCCCACAGCATCTTGCTTCCAGCTCTTTCGGAAGCTAAGCAACAACTCGCTCTGCACAGTGTTCCTACAGCCTACCGGGAACATCTCTTCCAAAGGCCTGTGAAACGCCGTTTCTTTGCAGGCCTGATCTGGCTGAAGTAGGACTTCTGCTCTGGGTGTGCTACATTGCCCTAGAGCTGAAAGGCCCAACGTGCAGGCTTCTTTCCAAAGGGCGAGTTGGGCCCCACAGCATCTTGCTTCCAGCTCTTTGGGAAGCTAAGAAACAACTCGCTCTGCACAGTGCTCTTACACCCTACCGGGAACATCTCTTCCAAAGGCCTGTGAAACGCAGTTTCTTTGCAGGCCTGATCTGGCTGAAGTAGGACTTCTGCTCTGGGTGTGCTACATTGCCCTAGAGCTGAAAGGCACAACGTGCAGGCTTCTTTCCAAAGGGCGAGTTGGGCCCCACAGCATCTTGCTTCCAGCTCGTTGGGAAGCTAAGAAACAACTCGCTCTGCACAGTGCTCTTACAGCCTACCGGGAACATCTCATCCAAAGGCCTGTGAAACGCAGTTTCTTTGCAGGCCTGATCTGGGTGAAGTAGGACTTCTGCTCTGGGTGTGCTACATTGCCCTAGAGCTGAAAGGCATAACGTGCAGGCTTCTTTCCAAAGGGCGACTTGGGCCCCACAGCATCTTGCTTCCAGCTCTTTCGGAAGCTAAGAAACAACTCACTCTGCACAGTGCCCTTACAGCCTACGGCGAACATCTCTTCCAAAGGCCTGTGAAACACAGTTTCTTTGCAGGCCTGATCTGGCTGAAGTAGGACTTCTGCTCTGGGTGTGCTACATTGCCCTAGAGCAGTAAGGCACAACGTCCAGGCTCCTTTCCAAAGGGCGAGTTGGGCCCCACAGCATCTTGCTTCTAGCTTTTTGGGAAGCTAAGAAACAACTCGCTCTACACAGTGCTCTTACAGCCTACCGGGAACATCTCTTGTAAAGGCCTGTGAAACGCAGCTTCTTTGTAGGCCTGATCTGGCTGAAGTAGGACTTCTGCTCTGGGTGTGCTACATTGCCCTAGAGCTGAAAGGCACAACGTGCAGGCTTCTTTCCAAAGGGCGAGTTGGGCCCCACAGCATCTTGCTTCCAGCTCTTTGGGAAGCTAAGAAACAACTCGCTCTGCACAGTGCTCTTACAGCCTACCGGGAACATCTCTTCCAAAGGCCTGTGAAACGCAGTTTCTTTGCAGGCCTGATCTGGCTGAAGTAGGACTTCTGCTCTGGGTGTGCTACATTGCCCTAGAGCTGAAAACCCCAACGTGCAGGCTTCTTTCCAAAGGGCGAGTTGGGCCCCACAGCATCTTGCTTCCAGCTCTTTCGGAAGCTAAGAAACAACTCCCTCTGCTCAGTGCTCTTAAAGCCTACCGAGAACATCTCTTCTAAAGGCCTGTGAAACGCAGTTTCTTTACTGGCCTGATCTGACTGAAGTAGAACTTCTGCTGTGGGTGTGCTACATTGCCCTAGAGCGGTAAGGCACAACGTCCAGGCTTCTTTCCAAAGGTCGAGATGGGCCCCACAGCATCTTGCTTCCAGCTTTTTGCGAAGCTAAGAAACAACTCGCTCTGCACAGTGCTCTTACAGCCTACCGGGAACATCTCTTCCAAAGGCCTGTGAAACGCAGTTTCTTTTCAGGCCTGATCTGGCTGAAGTAGGACTTCTGCTCTGGGTGTGCTACATTGCCCTAGAGCTGAAAGGCACAACGTGCAGGCTTCCTTCCAAAGGGCGAGTTGGGCCCCACAGCATCTTGCTTCCAGCTCTTTGGGAAGCTAAGAAACAACTCGCTCTGCACAGTGCTCATACAGCCTACCGGGAACATCTCTTCCAAAGGCCTGTTAAACGCAGTTTCTTTGCAGGCCTGATCTGGCTGAAGTAGGACTTCTGCTCTGGGTGTGCTACATTGCCATAGAGCTGAAAGGCCCAACGTGCAGTCTTCTTTCCAAAGGGCTAGTTGGGCCCCACAGCATCTTGCTTCCAGCTCTTTGGGTAGCTAAGAAACAACTCGCTCTGCACAGTGTTCTTACAGCCTACCGGGAACATCTCTTCCAACGGCCTGTGAAACGCAGTTTCTTTGCAGGCCTGATCTGGCTGAAGTAGGACTTCTGCTCTGGGTGTGCTACATTGCCCTAGAGCTGAAAGGCCCAACGTGCAGGCTTCTTTCCAAAGGGCGAGTTGGGCCCCACAGCATCTTGCTTCCAGCTCTTTGGGAAGCTAAGAAACAACTCGCTCTGCACAGTGCTCTTACAGCCTACCGGGAACATCTCTTCTAAAGGCCTGTGAAACGCAGTTTCTTTGCTGGCCTGATCTGACTGAAGTAGAACTTCTGCTGTGGGTGTGCTACATTGCCCTAGAGCGGTAAGGCACAACGTCCAGGCTTCTTTACAAAGGTCGAGTTGGGCCCCACAGCATCTTGCTTCCAGCTTGTTGCGAAGCTAAGAAACAACTCACTCTGCACAGTGCTCTTACAGCCTACCGGGAACATCTCTTCCAAAGGCCTGTGAAACGCAGTTTCTTTGCAGGCCTGATCTGGCTGAAGTAGGACTTCTGCTCTGGGTGTGCTACATTGCCCTAGAGCTGAAAGGCCCAACTTGCAGGCTTCTTTCCAAAGGACGAGTTGAGCCCCACAGCATCTTGCTTCCAGCTCTTTGGGAAGCTAAGAAACAACTCGCTCTGCACAGTGCTCTTAGAGCCTACCGGGAACATCTCTTCCAAAGGCCTGTGAAACGCATTTTCTGGGCAGGCCTGATCTGGCTGAAGTAGGACTTCTGCTCTGGGTGTGCTACATTGCCCTAGAGCTGAAAGGAACAACGTGCAGGCTTCTTTCCAAAGGGCGCGTTGGGGCCCACAGCATCTTGCTTTCAGCTCTTTGGGAAGCTAAGAAACAACTCGCTCTGCTCAGTGCTCTTACAGCCTAGTGGGAACATCTCTTCCACAGGCCTGTGAAACGCAGCTTCTTTGCAGGCCTGATCTGGCTGAAGTAGGACTTCTGCTCTGGGTGTGCTACATTGCCCTAGAGCTGAAAGGCACAACGTGCAGGCTTCTTTCCAAAGGGCGAGTTGGGCCCTACAGCATCTTGCTTCCAGCTCTTTGGGAACCTAAGAAACAACTCGCTCTGCACACTGCTCTTACAGCCTACCGGGAACATCCCTTCCAAAGGCCTGTGAAACGCAGTTTCTTTGCAGGCCTGAACTGGCTGAAGTAGGACTTCTGCTCTGGGTGTGCTACATTGCCCTAGATCTAAAAGGCACAACGTGCAGGCTTCTTTCCAAAGGGCGAGTTGGGCCCCACAGCATCTTGCTTCCAGCTCTTTGGGAAGCTAAGAAACAACTCGCTGTGCACAGTGCTCTTACAGCCTACCGGGAACATCTCTTCCAAAGGTCTGTGAAACGCAGTTTCTTTGCAGGCCTGATCTGGCTGAAGTAGGACTTCTGCTCTGGTTGTGCTACATTGCCCTAGAGCTGAAAGGCACAACGTGCAGGCTTCTTTCCAAAGGGCGTGTTGGGCCCCAAAGCATCTTGCTTCCTGCTCTTTGGGAACCTAAGAAACAACTCGCTCTGCACAGTGCTCTTACAGCCTACCGGGAACATCTCTTCCAAAGGCCTGTAAAACGCAGTTTCTTTGCAGGCCGGATCTGGCTGAAGTAGGACTTCTGCTCTGGGTGTGCTACATTGCCCTAGAGCTGAAAGGCACAACGTGCAGGCTTCTTTCCAAAGGGCGAGTTGGGCTCCACAGCATCTTGCTTCCAGCTCTTTGGGAAGCTAAGAAACAACTCGCTCTGCACAGTGCACTTACAGCCTACCGGGAACATCTCTTCCAAAGGCCTGTGAAACGCAGCTTCTTTGCAGGCCTGATCTGGCTGAAGTAGGACTTCTGCTCTGGGTGTGCTACTTTGCCCTAGAGCTGAAAGGCACAACGTGCAGGCTTCTTTCCAAAGGGCGAGTTGGGCCCCACAGCATCTTGCTTCCAGCTCTTTGGGAACCTAAGAAACAACTCGCTCTGCACAGTGCTCTTACAGCCTACCGGGAACATCTCTTCCAAAGGCCAGTGTAACGCAGTTTCTTTGCAGGCCTGATCTGGCTGAAGTAGGACTTCTGCTCTGGGTGTGCTACATTGCCCTAGAGCTGAAAGGCACAGCATGCAGGCTTCTTTCCAAAGGGCGAGTTGGGCCCCACAGCATCTTGCTTCCAGCTCTTTGGGAAGGTAAGAAACAACTCGCTCTGCACAGTGCTCTTACAGCCTACCGGGAACATCCCTTCCAAATGCCTGTGAAACGCAGTTTCTTTGCAGGCCTGATCTGGCTGAAGTAGGACTTCTGCTCTGGGTGTGCTACATTGCCCTGGATCTAAAAGGCACAACGTACAGGCTTCTTTCCAAAGGGCGAGTTGGGACCCACAGCATCTTGCTTCCAGCTCTTTGGGAAGCTAAGAAACAACTCGCTCTGCACAGTGCTCTTACAGCCTACCGGGAACATCTCTTCCAAAGGCCTGTGAAACGCAGTTTCTTTGCAGGCCTGATCTGGCTGAAGTAGCACTTCTGCTCTGGGTGTGCTACATTGCCCTAGAGCTGAAAGGCAAAACGTGCAGGCTTCTTTCCAAAGGGCGAGTTGGGCCCCACAGCATCTTGCTTCCAGCTCTTTGGGAAGCTAAGAAACAACTCGCTCTGCACACTGCTCTTACAGCCTACCGGGAACATCACTTCCAAAGGCCTGTGAAACGCAGTTTCTTTGCAGGCCTGATCTGGCTGAAGTAGGACTTCTGCTCTGGGTGTGCTACATTGCCCTAGAGCTGAAAGGCACAACGTGCAGGCTTCTTTCCAAAGAGCGAGTTGGGCCCCACAGCATCTTGCTTCCAGCTCTTTGGGAACCTAATAAACAACTCGCTCTGCACTGTGCTCTTACAGCCAACCGGGAACATCTCTTCCAAAGGCCTGTGAAACGCAGTTTCTTTGCAGGCCTGACCTGGCTGAAGTAGGACTTCTGCTCTGGGTGTGCTACATTGCCCTAGAGCTGAAAGGCCCAACGTGCAGTCTTCTTTCCAAAGGGCGAGTTGGGCCCCACAGCATCTTGCTTCCAGCTCTTTGGGAAGCTAAGAAACAACTCGCTCTGCACAGTGTTCTTACAGCCTACCGGGAACATCTCTTCCAAAGGCCTGTGAAACGCAGCTTCTTTGCAGGCCTGATCTGGCTGAAGTAGGACTTCTGCTCTGGGTGTGCTACATTGCCCTAGAGCTGAAAGGCACAACGTGCAGGCTTCTTTCCAAGGGTGAGTTGGGCCCCACAGCATCTTGCTTCCAGCTCTTTGGGAAGCTAAGAAACAACTCGCTCTGCACAGTGCTCTTACAGCCGACCGGGAACATCTGTTACAAAGGCCAGTGTAACGCAGTTTCTTTGCAGGCCTGATCTGGCTGAAGTAGGACTTCTGCTCTGGGTGTGCTACATTGCCCTAGAGCTGAAAGGCACAACGTGCAGGCTTCTTTCCAAAGGGCGAGTTGGGCCCCACAGCATCTTGCTTCCAGCTCTTTGGGAAGCTAAGAAACAACTCGCTCTGCACAGTGCTCTTACACCCTACCGGGAACATATCTTCCAAAGGCCTGTGAAGCGCAGTTTCTTTGCAGGCCTGATCTGGCTGAAGTAGGACTTCTGCTCTGGGTGTGCTACATTGCCCTAGAGCTGCAAGGCACAACGTGCAGTCTTCTTTCCAAAGGGTGAGTTGGGCCCCACAGCATCTTGCTTCCAGCTCTTTGGGAAGCTAAGAAACAACCCGCTCTGCACAGTGCGCTTACAGCCTACCGGGAACATCTCTTCCAAAGGCCTGTGAAACATAGGTTCTTTACAGGGCTGATCTGGCTGAAGTAGGACTTCTGCTGTGGGTGTGCTACATTGCCCTAGAGCTGAAAGGCACAACGTGCAGGCTTCTTTCCAAAGGGCGAGTTGGGCCCCACAGCATCTTGCTTCCAGCTCTTCGGGAACCTAAGAAACAACTCGCTCTGCACAGTGCTCTTACAGCCTACCGGGAACATCTCTTACAAAGGCCAGTGTAACGCAGTTTCTTTGCAGGCCTGATCTGGCTGAAGTAGGACTTCTGCTCTGGGTGTGCTACATTGCCCTAGAGCTGAAAGGCACAACGTGCAGGCTTCTTTCCAAAGGGCGAGTTGGGCCCCACAGCATCTTGCTTCCAGCTCTTTGGGAAGCTAAGAAACAATTCGCTGTGCACAGTGCTCTTACAGCCTACCGGGAACATCCCTTCCAAATGCCCGTGAAACGCAGTTTCTTTGCAGGCCTGATCTGGCTGAAGTAGGACTTCTGCTCTGGGTGTGCTACATTGCCCTAGAGCTAAAAGGCACAACGTGCAGGCTTCTTTCCAAAGGGAGAGTTGGGCCCCACAGCATCTTGCTTCCAGCTCTTTGGGAAGCTAAGAAACAGCTCGCTCTGCACAGTGCTCTTACAGCCTACCGGGAACATCCCTTCCAAATGCCCGTGAAACGCAGTTTCTTTGCAGGCCTGATCTGGCTGAAGTAGGACTTCTGCTCTGGGTGTGCTACATTGCCCTAGAGCTGAAAGGCACAACGTGCAGGCTTCTTTCCAAAGGGCGAGTTGGGCCCCACAGCATCTTGCTTCCAGCTCTTTGGGAAGCTAAGAAACAGCTCGCTCTGCACAGTGCTCTTACAGCCTACCGGGAACATCCCTTCCAAATGCCTGTGAAACGCAGCTTCTTTGCAGGCCTGATCTGGCTGAAGTAGGACTTCTGCTCTGGGTGTGCTACATTGCCCTAGAGCTGAAAGGCACAACGTGCAGGCTTCTTTCCAAAGGGCGAGTTGGGCCCCACAGCATCTTGCTTCCAGCTCTTTGGGAACCTAAGGAACAACTCGCTCTGCACAGTGCTCTTACAGCCTACCGGGAACATCTCTTCCAAAGGCCAGTGTAACGCAGTTTCTTTGCAGGCCTGATCTGGCTGAAGTAGGACTTCTGCTCTGGGTGTGCTACATTGCCCTAGAGCTGAAAGGCACAGCATGCAGGCTTCTTTCCAAAGGGCGAGTTGGGCCCCACAGCATCTTGCTTCCAGCTCTTTGGGAAGCTAAGAAACAACTCGCTCTGCACAGTGCTCTTACAGCCTACCGGGAACATATCTTCCAAAGGCCTGTGAAACGCAGTTTCTTTGAAGGCCTGATCTGGCTGAAGTAGGACTTCTGCTCTGGGTGTGCTACATTGCCCTAGAGCTGCAAGGCACAACGTGCAGTCTTCTTTCCAAAGGGTGAGTTGGGCCCCACAGCATCTTGCTTCCAGCTCTTTGGGAAGCTAAGAAACAACTCGCTCTGCACAGTGCGCTTACAGCCTACCGGGAACATCTCTTCCAAAGGCCTGTGAAACGCAGGTTCTTTACAGGGCTGATCTGGCTGAAGTAGGACTTCTGCTCTGGGGGTGCTACATTGCCCTAGAGCTGAAAGGCACAACGTGCAGGCTTCTTTCCAAAGGGCGAGTTGGGCCCCACAGCATCTTGCTTCCAGCTCTTTGAGAAGCTAAGAAACAACTCGCTGTGCACAGTGCTCTTACAGCCTACCGGGAACATCCCTTCCAAATGCCCGTGAAACGCAGTTTCTTTGCAGGCCTGATCTGGCTGAAGTAGGACTTCTGCTCTGGGTGTGCTACATTGCCCTAGAGCTAAAAGGCACAACGTGCAGGCTTCTTTCCAAAGGGCGAGTTGGGCCCCACAGCATCTGGCTTCCAGCTCTTTGGGAAGCTAAGAAACAGCTCGCTCTGCACAGTGCTCTTACAGCCTACCGGGAACATCCCTTCCAAATGCCCGTGAAACGCAGTTTCTTTGCAGGCCTGATCTGGCTGAAGTAGGACTTCTGCTCTGGGTGTGCTACATTGCCCTAGAGCTAAAAGGCACAACGTGCAGGCTTCTTTCCAAAGGGCGAGTTGGGCCCCACAGCATCTTGCTTCCAGCTCTTTGGGAAGCTAAGAAACAGCTCGCTCTGCACAGTGCTCTTAGAGCCTACCGGGAACATCCCTTCCAAATGCCTGTGAAACGCAGTTTCTTTGCAGGCCTGATCTTGCTGAAGTAGGACTTCTGCTCTGGGTGTGCTACATTGCCCTAGAGCTGAAAGGCACAACGTGCAGGCTTCTTTCCAAAGGGCGAGTTGGGCCCCACTGCATCTTGCTTCCAGCTCTTTGGGAAGCTAAGAAACAACTCGCTCTGCTCAGTGCTCTTACAGCCTAGTGGGAACATCTCTTCCAAAGGCCTGTGAAACGCAGTTTCTTTGCAGGCCCGATCTGGCTGAAGTAGGACTTCTGCTCTGGGTGTGCTACATTGCCCTAGAGCTGAAAGGCCCAACGTGCAGGCTTCTTTCCAAACGGCGAGTTGGGCCCCACAGCATCTTGCTTCCAGCTCTTTGGGAAGCTAAGAAACAAGTCGCTCTGCACAGTGCTCTTACAGCCTACCGGGATCATCTCTTCCAAAGGCCTGTGAAACGCAGTTTCTTTGCAGGCCTGATCTGGGTGAAGTAGGACTTCTGCTCTGGGTGTGCTACATTGCCCTAGAGCTAAAAGGCCCAACGTGCACGCTTCTTTCCAAAGGGTGATTTGGGCCCCACAGCATCTTGCTTCCAGCTCTTTGGGAAGCTCAGAAACAACTCGCTCTGCACAGTGCTCTTACACCCTACCGGGAACATCTCTTCCAAAGGCCTGTGAAACGCAGTTTCTTTGCAGGCCTGATATGGGTGAAGTAGGACTTCTGCTCTGGGTGTGCTACATTGCCCTAGAGCTGAAAGGCCCAACGTGCAGGCTTCTTTCCAAAGGGCGAGTTGGGCCCCACAGCATCTTGCTTCCAGCTCTTTGGGAAGCTAAGAAACAACTCGCTCTGCACAGTGTTCTTACAGCCTACCGGGAACATCTCTTCCAAAGGCCTGTGAAACGCAGTTTCTTTGCAGGCCTGATCTGGCTGAAGTAGGACTTCTGCTCTGGGTGTGCTACATTGCCCTAGAGCTGAAAGGCCCAACGTGCAGGCTTCTTTCCAAAGGGCGAGTTGGGCCCCACAGCATCTTGCTTCCAGCTCTTTGGGAAGCTATGAAACAACTCGCTCTGCACAGTGCTCTTACAGCCTACCGGGAACATCTCTTCTAAAGGCCTGTGAAACGCAGTTTCTTTGCTGGCCTGATCTGACTGAAGTAGGACTTCTGCTGTGGGTGTGCTACATTGCCCTAGAGCGGTAAGGCACAACGTCCAGGCTTCTTTCCAAAGGTCGAGTTGGGCCCCACAGCATCTTGCTTCCAGCTTTTTGCGAAGCTAAGAAACAACTCGCTCTGCACAGTGCTCTTACAGCCTACCGGGAACATCTCTTCCAAAGGCCTGTGAAACGCAGTTTCTTTGCAGGCCTGATCTGGCTGAAGTAGGACTTCTGCTCTGGGTGTGCTACATTGCCCTAGAGCTGAAAGGCACAACGTGCAGGCTTCTTTCCAAAGGGCGAGTTGGGGCCCCCAGCATCTTGCTTTCAGTTCTTTGGGAAGCTAAGAAACAACTCGCTCTGCTCAGTGCTCTTAAGCCTAGTGGGAACATCTCTTCCAAAGGCCTGTGAAACGCAGTTTCTTTGCAGGCCTGATATGGGTGAAGTAGGACTTCTGCTCTTGGTGTGCTACATTGCCCTAGAGCTGAAAGGCACAACGTGCAAGCTTCTTTCCAAAGGGTGAGTTGGGCCCCACAGCATCTTGCTTCCAGCTCTTTGGGAAGCTAAGAAACAACTCGCTCTGCACAGTGCCCTTACAGCCTACCGGGAACATCTCTTCCAAAGGCCTGTGAAACGCAGCTTGTTTGCAGGCCTGATCTGGCTGAAGTAGGACTTCTGCTCTGGGTGTGCTACATTGCCCTAGAGCTGAAAGGCCCAACTTGCAGGCTTCTTTCCAAAGGGCGAGTTGGGCCCCACAGCAGCTTGCTTACAGCTCTTTGGGAACCTAAGAAACAACTCGCTCTGCACAGTGCTCTTACAGCCTACCGGGAACATCTCTTCTAAAGGCCTGTGAATCGAGGTTTCTTTGCAGGCCTGATCTGGCTGAAGTAGGACTTCTGCTCTGGGTGTGCTACATTGCCCTAGAGCTGAAAGGCCCAACGTGCAGGCTTCTTTCCAAAGGGCGAGTTGGGCCCCACAGCATCTTGCTTCCAGCTCTTTGGGAAGCTAAGAAACAACTCGCTCTGCACAGTGCTCTTACAGCCGACCGGGATCATCTCTTCCAAAGGCCTGTGAAACGCAGCTTCTTTGCAGGCCTGATCTGGCTGAAGTAGGACTTCTGCTCTGGGTGTGCTACATTGCCCTAGAGCTGAAAGGCACAACGTGCAGGCTTCTTTCCAAAGGGTGAGTTGGGCCCCACAGCATCTTGCTTCCAGCTCTTTGGGAAGCTAAGAAACAACTCGCTCTGCACAGTGCTCTTACAGCCGACCGGGAACATCTGTTACAAAGGCCAGTGTAACGCAGTTTCTTTGCAGGCCTGATCTGGCTGAAGTAGGACTTCTGCTCTGGGTGTGCTACATTGCCCTAGAGCTGAAAGGCACAACGTGCAGGCTTCTTTCCAAAGGGCGAGTTGGGCCCCACAGCATCTTGCTTCCAGCTCTTTGGGAAGCTAAGAAACAACTCGCTCTGCACAGTGCTCTTACACCCTACCGGGAACATATCTTCCAAAGGCCTGTGAAACGCAGTTTCTTTGCAGGCCTGATCTGGCTGAAGTAGGACTTCTGCTCTGGGTGTGCTACATTGCCCTAGAGCTGCAAGGCACAACGTGCAGTCTTCTTTCCAAAGGGTGAGTTGGGCCCCACAGCATCTTGCTTCCAGCTCTTTGGGAAGCTAAGAAACAACTCGCTCTGCACAGTGCGCTTACAGCCTACCGGGAACATCTCTTCCAAAGGCCTGTGAAACATAGGTTCTTTACAGGGCTGATCTGGCTGAAGTAGGACTTCTGCTCTGGGTGTGCTACATTGCCCTAGAGCTGAAAGGCACAACGTGCAGGCTTCTTTCCAAAGGGCGAGTTGGGCCCCACAGCATCTTGCTTCCAGCTCTTCGGGAACCTAAGAAACAACTCGCTCTGCACAGTGCTCTTACAGCCTACCGGGAACATCTCTTACAAAGGCCAGTGTAACGCAGTTTCTTTGCAGGCCTGATCTGGCTGAAGTAGGACTTCTGCTCTGGGTGTGCTACATTGCCCTAGAGCTGAAAGGCACAACGGGCAGGCATCTTTCCAAAGGGCGAGTTGGGCACCACAGCATCTTGCTTCCAGCTCTTTGAGAAGCTAAGAAACAACTCGCTCTGCACAGTGCTCTTACAGCCTACCGGGAACATCTCTTCCAAAGGCCTGTGAAACGCAGTTTCTTTGCAGGCCTGATCTGGCTGAAGTAGCACTTCTGCTCTGGGTGTGCTACGTTGCCCTAGAGCTGAAAGGCACAACGTGCAGGCTTCTTTCCAAAGGGCGAGTTGGGCCCCACAGCATCTTGCTTCCAGCTCTTTGGGAAGCTAAGAAACAATTCGCTGTGCACAGTGCTCTTACAGCCTACCGGGAACATCCCTTCCAAATGCCCGTGAAACGCAGTTTCTTTGCAGGCCTGATCTGGCTGAAGTAGGACTTCTGCTCTGGGTGTGCTACATTGCCCTAGAGCTAAAAGGCACAACGTGCAGGCTTCTTTCCAAAGGGAGAGTTGGGCCCCACAGCATCTTGCTTCCAGCTCTTTGGGAAGCTAAGAAACAGCTCGCTCTGCACAGTGCTCTTACAGCCTACCGGGAACATCCCTTCCAAATGCCCGTGAAACGCAGTTTCTTTGCAGGCCTGATCTGGCTGAAGTAGGACTTCTGCTCTGGGTGTGCTACATTGCCCTAGAGCTGAAAGGCACAACGTGCAGGCTTCTTTCCAAAGGGCGAGTTGGGCCCCACAGCATCTTGCTTCCAGCTCTTTGGGAAGCTAAGAAACAGCTCGCTCTGCACAGTGCTCTTACAGCCTACCGGGAACATCCCTTCCAAATGCCCGTGAAACGCAGTTTCTTTGCAGGCCTGATCTGGCTGAAGTAGGACTTCTGCTCTGGGTGTGCTACATTGCCCTAGAGCTGAAAGGCACAACGTGCAGGCTTCTTTCCAAAGGGCGAGTTGGGCCCCACAGCATCTTGCTTCCAGCTCTTTGGGAACCTAAGGAACAACTCGCTCTGCACAGTGCTCTTACAGCCTACCGGGAACATCTCTTCCAAAGGCCAGTGTAACGCAGTTTCTTTGCAGGCCTGATCTGGCTGAAGTAGGACTTCTGCTCTGGGTGTGCTACATTGCCCTAGAGCTGAAAGGCACAGCATGCAGGCTTCTTTCCAAAGGGCGAGTTGGGCCCCACAGCATCTTGCTTCCAGCTCTTTGGGAAGGTAAGAAACAACTCGCTCTGCACAGTGCTCTTACAGCCTACCGGGAACATCCCTTCCAAATGCCTGTGAAACGCAGTTTCTTTGCAGGCCTGATCTGGCTGAAGTAGGACTTCTGCTCTGGGTGTGCTACATTGCCCTAGAGCTGAAAGGCACAACGTGCAGGCTTCTTTCCAAAGGGCGAGTTGGGCCCCACAGCATCTTGCTTCCAGCTCTTCGGGAACCTAAGAAACAACTCGCTCTGCACAGTGCTCTTACAGCCTACCGGGAACATCTCTTACAAAGGCCAGTGTAACGCAGTTTCTTTGCAGGCCTGATCTGGCTGAAGTAGGACTTCTGCTCTGGGTGTGCTACATTGCCCTAGAGCTGAAAGGCACAACGGGCAGGCATCTTTCCAAAGGGCGAGTTGGGCACCACAGCATCTTGCTTCCAGCTCTTTGAGAAGCTAAGAAACAACTCGCTCTGCACAGTGCTCTTACAGCCTACCGGGAACATCTCTTCCAAAGGCCTGTGAAACGCAGTTTCTTTGCAGGCCTGATCTGGCTGAAGTAGCACTTCTGCTCTGGGTGTGCTACGTTGCCCTAGAGCTGAAAGGCACAACGTGCAGGCTTCTTTCCAAAGGGCGAGTTGGGCCCCACAGCATCTTGCTTCCAGCTCTTTGGGAAGCTAAGAAACAATTCGCTGTGCACAGTGCTCTTACAGCCTACCGGGAACATCCCTTCCAAATGCCCGTGAAACGCAGTTTCTTTGCAGGCCTGATCTGGCTGAAGTAGGACTTCTGCTCTGGGTGTGCTACATTGCCCTAGAGCTAAAAGGCACAACGTGCAGGCTTCTTTCCAAAGGGAGAGTTGGGCCCCACAGCATCTTGCTTCCAGCTCTTTGGGAAGCTAAGAAACAGCTCGCTCTGCACAGTGCTCTTACAGCCTACCGGGAACATCCCTTCCAAATGCCCGTGAAACGCAGTTTCTTTGCAGGCCTGATCTGGCTGAAGTAGGACTTCTGCTCTGGGTGTGCTACATTGCCCTAGAGCTGAAAGGCACAACGTGCAGGCTTCTTTCCAAAGGGCGAGTTGGGCCCCACAGCATCTTGCTTCCAGCTCTTTGGGAAGCTAAGAAACAGCTCGCTCTGCACAGTGCTCTTACAGCCTACCGGGAACATCCCTTCCAAATGCCCGTGAAACGCAGTTTCTTTGCAGGCCTGATCTGGCTGAAGTAGGACTTCTGCTCTGGGTGTGCTACATTGCCCTAGAGCTGAAAGGCACAACGTGCAGGCTTCTTTCCAAAGGGCGAGTTGGGCCCCACAGCATCTTGCTTCCAGCTCTTTGGGAACCTAAGGAACAACTCGCTCTGCACAGTGCTCTTACAGCCTACCGGGAACATCTCTTCCAAAGGCCAGTGTAACGCAGTTTCTTTGCAGGCCTGATCTGGCTGAAGTAGGACTTCTGCTCTGGGTGTGCTACATTGCCCTAGAGCTGAAAGGCACAGCATGCAGGCTTCTTTCCAAAGGGCGAGTTGGGCCCCACAGCATCTTGCTTCCAGCTCTTTGGGAAGGTAAGAAACAACTCGCTCTGCACAGTGCTCTTACAGCCTACCGGGAACATCCCTTCCAAATGCCTGTGAAACGCAGTTTCTTTGCAGGCCTGATCTGGCTGAAGTAGGACTTCTGCTCTGGGTGTGCTACATTGCCCTAGAGCTGCAAGGCACAACATGCAGTCTTCTTTCCAAAGGGTGAGTTGAGCCCCACAGCATCTTGCTTCCAGCTCTTTGGGAAGCTCAGAAACAACTCGCTCTGCACAGTGCTCTTACAGCCTACCGGGAACATCTCTTCCAAAGGCCTGTGAAACGCAGGTTCTTTACAGGGCTGATCTGGCTGAAGTAGGACTTCTGCTCTGGGTGTGCTACATTGCCCTAGAGCTGAAAGGCACAACGTGCAGGCTTCTTTCCAAAGGGCGAGTTGGGCCCCACAGCATCTTGCTTCCAGCTCTTCGGGAACCTAAGAAACAACTCGCTCTGCACAGTGCTCTTACAGCCTACTGGGAACATCTCTTACAAAGGCCAGTGTAACGCAGTTTCTTTGCAGGCCTGATCTGGCTGAAGTAGGACTTCTGCTCTGGGTGTGCTACATTGCCCTAGAGCTGAAAGGCACAACGGGCAGGCTTCTTTCCAAAGGGCGAGTTGGGCACCATAGCATCTTGCTTCCAGCTCTTTGAGAAGCTAAGAAACAACTCGCTATGCACAGTGCTCTTACAGCCTACCGGGAACATCTCTTCCAAAGGCCTGTGAAACGCAGTTTCTTTGCAGGCCTGATCTGGCTGAAGTAGCACTTCTGCTCTGCTTGTGCTACGTTGCCCTAGAGCTGAAAGGCACAACGTGCAGGCTTCTTTCCAAAGGGTGAGTTGGGCCCCACAGCATCTTGCTTCCAGCTCTTTGGGAAGCTAAGAAACAATTCGCTGTGCACAGTGCTCTTACAGCCTACCGGGAACATCCCTTCCAAATGCCCGTGAAACGCAGTTTCTTTGCAGGCCTGATCTGGCTGAAGTAGGACTTCTGCTCTGGGTGTGCTACATTGCCCTAGAGCTGAAAGGCACAACGTGCAGGCTTCTTTCCAAAGGGCGAGTTGGGCCCCACAGCATCTTGCTTCCAGCTCTTAGGGAAGCTAAGAAACAGGTCGCTCTGCACAGTGCTCTTACAGCCTACAGGTTACATCCCTTCCAAATGCCTGTGAAACGCAGTTTCTTTGCAGGCCTGATCTGGCTGAAGTAGGACTTCTGCTCTGGGTGTGCTACATTGCCCTAGAGCTGAAAGGCAGAACGTGCAGGCTTCTTTCCAAAGGGCGAGTTGGGCCCCACTGCATCTTGCTTCCAGCTCTTTGGGAAGCTAAGAAACAACTCGCTCTGCTCAGTGCTCTTACTGCCTCCCGGGAACATCTCTTCCAAAGGCCTGTGAAACGCAGTTTCTTTGCATGCCTGATCTGGGGGAAGTAGGACTTCTGCTCTGGGTGTGCTACATTGCCCTAGAGCTGAAAGGCCCAACGTGCAGGCTTCTTTCCAAAGGGTGAGTTGGGCCCCACAGCATCTTGCTTCCAGCTCCTTGGGAAGCTAAGAAACAACTCGCTCTGCACAGTGCACTTACAGCCTACCGGGAACATCTCTTCCAAAGGCCTGTGAAACGCAGCTTCTTTGCAGGCCTGATCTGGCTGAAGTGGGACTTCTGCTCTGGGTGTGCTACATTGCCCTAGAGCTGAAAGGCACAACATGCAGGCTTCTTTCCAAAGGGCGAGTTGGGCCCCACAGCATCTTGCTTCCAGCTCTTTGGGAACCTAAGAAACAACTCACTCTGCACAGTGCTCTTACAGCCGACCGGGAACATCTGTTACAAAGGCCAGTGTAACGCAGTTTCTTTGCAGGCCTGATCTGGCTGAAGTAGGACTTCTGCTCTGGGTGTGCTACATTGCCCTAGAGCTGAAAGGCACAACGTGCAGGCTTCTTTCCAAAGGGCGAGTTGGGCCCCACAGCATCTTGCTTCCAGCTCTTTGGGAAGCTAAGAAACAACTCGCTCTGCACAGTGCTCTTACAGCCTACCGGGAACATATCTTCCAAAGGCCTGTGAAACGCAGTTTCTTTGAAGGCCTGATCTGGCTGAAGTAGGACTTCTGCTCTGGGTGTGCTACATTGCCCTAGAGCTGCAAGGCACAACGTGCAGTCTTCTTTCCAAAGGGTGAGTTGGGCCCCACAGCATCTTGCTTCCAGCTCTTTGGGAAGCTAAGAAACAACTCGCTCTGCACAGTGCGCTTACAGCCTACCGGGAACATCTCTTCCAAAGGCCTGTGAAACGCAGGTTCTTTACAGGGCTGATCTGGCTGAAGTAGGACTTCTGCTCTGGGGGTGCTACATTGCCCTAGAGCTGAAAGGCACAACGTGCAGGCTTCTTTCCAAAGGGCGAGTTGGGCCCCACAGCATCTTGCTTCCAGCTCTTTGAGAAGCTAAGAAACAACTCGCTGTGCACAGTGCTCTTACAGCCTACCGGGAACATCCCTTCCAAATGCCCGTGAAACGCAGTTTCTTTGCAGGCCTGATCTGGCTGAAGTAGGACTTCTGCTCTGGGTGTGCTACATTGCCCTAGAGCTAAAAGGCACAACGTGCAGGCTTCTTTCCAAAGGGCGAGTTGGGCCCCACAGCATCTTGCTTCCAGCTCTTTGGGAAGCTAAGAAACAGCTCGCTCTGCACAGTGCTCTTACAGCCTACCGGGAACATCCCTTCCAAATGCCCGTGAAACGCAGTTTCTTTGCAGGCCTGATCTGGCTGAAGTAGGACTTCTGCTCTGGGTGTGCTACATTGCCCTAGAGCTAAAAGGCACAACGTGCAGGCTTCTTTCCAAAGGGCGAGTTGGGCCCCACAGCATCTTGCTTCCAGCTCTTTGGGAAGCTAAGAAACAGCTCGCTCTGCACAGTGCTCTTAGAGCCTACCGGGAACATCCCTTCCAAATGCCTGTGAAACGCAGTTTCTTTGCAGGCCTGATCTTGCTGAAGTAGGACTTCTGCTCTGGGTGTGCTACATTGCCCTAGAGCTGAAAGGCACAACGTGCAGGCTTCTTTCCAAAGGGCGAGTTGGGCCCCACTGCATCTTGCTTCCAGCTCTTTGGGAAGCTAAGAAACAACTCGCTCTGCTCAGTGCTCTTACTGCCTCCCGGGAACATCTCTTCCAAAGGCCTGTGAAACGCAGTTTCTTTCCATGCCTGATCTGGGGGAAGTAGGACTTCTGCTCTGGGTGTGCTACATTGCCCTAGAGCTGAAAGGCCCAACGTGCAGGCTTCTTTCCAAAGGGCGACTTGGGCCCCACAGCATCTTGCTTCCAGCTCTTTGGGAAGCTATGAAACAACTCGCTCTGCACAGTGCTCTTACAGCCTACCGGGAACATCTCTTCTAAAGGCCTGTGAAACGCAGTTTCTTTGCTGGCCTGATCTGACTGAAGTAGGACTTCTGCTGTGGGTGTGCTACATTGCCCTAGAGCGGTAAGGCACAACGTCCAGGCTTCTTTCCAAAGGTCGAGTTGGGCCCCACAGCATCTTGCTTCCAGCTTTTTGCGAAGCTAAGAAACAACTCGCTCTGCACAGTGCTCTTACAGCCTACCGGGAACATCTCATCCAAAGGCCTGTGAAACGCAGTTTCTTTGCAGGCCTGATCTGGCTGAAGTAGGACTTCTGCTCTGGGTGTGCTACATTGCCCTAGAGCTGAAAGGCACAACGTGCAGGCTTCTTTCCAAAGGGCGAGTTGGGGCCCACAGCATCTTGCTTTCAGCTCTTTGGGAAGCTAAGAAACAACTCGCTCCGCACAGTGCACTTACAGCCTACCGGGAACATCTCTTCCAAAGGCCTGTGAAACGCAGCTTCTTTGCAGGCCTGATCTGGCTGAAGTAGGACTTCTGCTCTGGGTGTGCTACATTGCCCTAGAGCTGAAAGGCACAACGTGCAGGCTTCTTTCCAAAGGGCGAGTTGGGCCCCACAGCATCTTGCTTCCAGCTCTTTGGGAAGCTAAGAAACAACTCGCTCTGCACAGTGCTCTTACAGCCTACCGGGAACATCTCTTCCAAAGGCCTGTGAAACGCAGTTTCTTTGCAGGCCTGATCTGGCTGAAGTAGGACTTCTGCTCTGGGTGTGCTACATTGCCCTAGAGCTGAAAGGCACAACGTGCAGGCTTCTTTCCAAAGGGCGAGTTGGGACCCACAGCATCTTGCTTCCAGCTCTTTGGGAAGCTAAGAAACAACTCGCTCTGCACAGTGCTCTTACAGCCTACCGGGAACATCTCTTCCAAAGGCCTGTGAAACGCAGTTTCTTTGCAGGCCTGATCTGGCTGAAGTAGGACTTCTGCTCTGGGTGTGCTACATTGCCCTAGAGCTGAAAGGCACAACGTGCAGGCTTCTTTCCAAAGGGCGAGTTGGGCCCCACAGCATCTTGCTTCCAGCTCTTTGGGAAGCTAAGAAACAACTCGCTCTGCACAGTGCTCTTACAGCCTACCGGGAACATCTCTTCCAAAGGCCTGTGAAACGCAGTTTCTTTACTGGCCTGATCTGAGTGAAGTAGAACTTCTGCTGTGGGTGTGCTACATTGCCCTAGAGCGGAAAGGCACAACGTGCAGGCTTCTTTCCAAAGGTCGAGATGGGCCCCACAGCATCTTGCTTCGGTCTTTTTGCGAAGCTAAGAAACAACTCGCTCTGCACAGTGCTCTTACAGCCTACCGGGAACATCTCTTCCAAAGGCCTGTGAAACGCAGTTTCTTTGCAGGCCTGATCTGGCTGAAGTAGGACTTCTGCTCTGGGTGTGCTACATTGCCCTAGAGCTGAAAGGCAAAACGTGCAGGCTTCTTTCCAAAGGGCGAGTTGGGGCCCACAGCATCTTGCTTTCAGTTCTTTGGGAAGCTAAGAAACAACTCGCTCTGCACAGTGCTCTTACAGCCTAGTGGGAAGATCTCTTCCAAAGGCCTGTGAAACGCAGTTTCTTTGCAGGCCTGATATGGGTGAAGTAGGACTTCTGCTCTTGGTGTGCTACATTGCCCTAGAGCTGAAAGGCACAACGTGCAGGCTTCTTTCCAAAGGGTGAGTTGGGCCCCACAGCATCTTGCTTCCAGCTCTTTGGGAAGCTAAGAAACAACTCGCTCTGCACAGTGCTCTTACAGCCTACCGGGAACATCTCTTCCAAAGGCCTGTGAAACGCAGTTTCTTTGCAGGCCTGATCTGGCTGAAGTAGGACTTCTGCTCTGGGTGTGCTACATTGCCCTAGAGCTGAAAGGCACAACTTGCAGGCTTCTTTCCAAAGGGCGAGTTGGGCCCCACAGCATCTTGCTTACAGCTCTTTGGGAAGCTAAGAAACAACTCGCTCTGCACAGTGCTCTTACAGCCTACCGGGAACATCTCTTCCAAAGGCCTGTGAATCGAAGTTTCTTTGCAGGCCTGATCTGGCTGAAGTAGGACTTCTGCTCTGGGTGTGCTACATTGCCCTAGAGCTGAAAGGCACAACGTGCAGGCTTCTTTCAAAAGGGCGAGTTGGGCCCCACAGCATCTTGCTTCCAGCTCTTTGGGAAGCTAAGAAACAACTCGCTCTGCACAGTGCTCTTACAGCCTACCGGGATCATCTCTTCCAAAGGCCTGTGAAACGCAGTTTCTTTGCAGGCCTGATCTGGCTGAAGTAGGACTTCTGCTCTGGGTGTGCTACATTGCCCTAGAGCTGAAAGGCCTAACGTGCAGGCTTCTTTCCACAGGGCGAGTTGGGCCCCACAGCATCTTGCTTCCAGCTCTTTGGGAAGCTAAGAAACAACTCGCTCTGCTCAGTGCTCTTAAGCCTAGTGGGAACATCTCTTCCAAAGGCCTGTGAAACGCAGTTTCTTTGCAGGCCTGATATGGGTGAAGTAGGACTTCTGCTCTGTGTGTGCTACATTGCCCTAGAGCTGAAAGGCCCAACGTGCAGGCTTCTTTCCAAACGGCGAGTTGGGCCCCACAGCATCTTGCTTCCAGCTCTTTGGGAAGCTAAGAAACAACTCGCTCTGCACAGTGCTCTTACAGCCTACCGGGATCATCTCTTCCAAAGGCCTGTGAAACGCAGTTTCTTTGCAGGCCTGATCTGGGTGAAGTAGGACTTCTGCTCTGGGTGTGCTACATTGCCCTAGAGCTAAAAGGCCCAACGTGCACGCTTCTTTCCAAAGGGTGATTTGGGCCCCACAGCATCTTGCTTCCAGCTCTTTGGGAAGCTAAGAAACAACTCGCTCTGCACAGTGCTCTTACACCCTACCGGGAACATCTCTTCCAAAGGCCTGTGAAACGCAGTTTCTTTGCAGGCCTGATATGGGTGAAGTAGGACTTCTGCTCTGGGTGTGCTACATTGCCCTAGAGCTGAAAGGCCCAACGTGCAGGCTTCTTTCCAAAGGGCGAGTTGGGCCCCACAGCATCTTGCTTCCAGCTCTTTGGGAAGCTAAGAAACAACTCGCTCTGCACAGTGTTCTTACAGCCTACCGGGAACATCTCTTCCAAAGGCCTGTGAAACGCAGTTTCTTTGCAGGCCTGATCTGGCTGAAGTAGGACTTCTGCTCTGGGTGTGCTACATTGCCCTAGAGCTGAAAGGCCCAACGTGCAGGCTTCTTTCCAAAGGGCGAGTTGGGCCCCACAGCATCTTGCTTCCAGCTCTTTGGGAAGCTATGAGACAACTCGCTCTGCACAGTGCTCTTACAGCCTACCGGGAACATCTCTTCGAAAGGCCTGTGAAACGCAGTTTCTTTGCTGGCCTGATCTGACTGAAGTAGGACTTCTGCTGTGGGTGTGCTACATTGCCCTAGAGCGGTAAGGCACAACGTCCAGGCTTCTTTCCAAAGGTCGAGTTGGGCCCCACAGCATCTTGCTTCCAGCTTTTTGCGAAGCTAAGAAACAACTCGCTCTGCACAGTGCTCTTACAGCCTACCGGGAACATCTCTTCCAAAGGCCTGTGAAACGCAGTTTCTTTGCAGGCCTGATCTGGCTGAAGTAGGACTTCTGCTCTGGGTGTGCTACATTGCCCTAGAGCTGAAAGGCACAACGTGCAGGCTTCTTTCCAAAGGGCGAGTTGGGGCCCACAGCATCTTGCTTTCAGTTCTTTGGGAAGCTAAGAAACAACTCGCTCTGCTCAGTGCTCTTAAGCCTAGTGGGAACATCTCTTCCAAAGGCCTGTGAAACGCAGTTTCTTTGCAGGCCTGATATGGGTGAAGTAGGACTTCTGCTCTTGGTGTGCTACATTGCCCTAGAGCTGAAAGGCACAACGTGCAAGCTTCTTTCCAAAGGGTGAGTTGGGCCCCACAGCATCTTGCTTCCAGCTCTTTGGGAAGCTAAGAAACAACTCGCTCTGCACAGTGCCCTTACAGCCTACCGGGAACATCTCTTCCAAAGGACTGTGAAACGCAGCTTCCTTGCAGGCCTGATCTGGCTGAAGTAGGACTTCTGCTCTGGGTGTGCTACATTGCCCTAGAGCTGAAAGGCCCAACTTGCAGGCTTCTTTCCAAAGGGCGAGTTGGGCCCCACAGCATCTTGCTTACAGCTCTTTGGGAAGCTAAGAAACAACTCGCTCTGCACAGTGCTCTTACAGCCTACCGGGAACATCTCTTCCAAAGGCCTGTGAATCGAGGTTTCTTTGCAGGCCTGATCTGGCTGAAGTAGGACTTCTGCTCTGGGTGTGCTACATTGCCCTAGAGCTGAAAGGCCCAACGTGCAGGCTTCTTTCCAAAGGGCGAGTTGGGCCCCACAGCATCTTGCTTCCAGCTCTTTGGGAAGCTAAGAAACAACTCGCTCTGCACACTGCTCTTACAGCCTACCGGGATCATCTCTTCCAAAGGCCTGTGAAACGCAGTTTCTTTGCAGGCCTGATCTGGCTGAAGTAGGACTTCTGCTCTGGGTGTGCTACATTGCCCTAGAGCTGAAAGGCCCAACGTGCACGCTTCTTTCCAAAGGGTGATTTGGGCCCCACAGCATCTTGCTTCCAGCTCTTTGGGAAGCTAAGAAACAACTCGCTCTGCACAGTGCTCTTACACCCTACCGGGAACATCTCTTCCAAAGGCCTGTGAAACGCAGTTTCTTTGCAGGCCTGATCTGGCTGAAGTAGGACTTCTGCTCTGGGTGTGCTACATTGCTCTAGAGCTGAAAGGCACAACGTGCAGGCTTCTTTCCAAAGGGCGAGTTGGGCCCCACAGCATCTTGCTTCCAGCTCTTTGGGAAGCTAAGAAACAAATCGCTCTGCACAGTGCTGTTACAGCCGACCGGGAACATCTGTTACAAAGGCCAGTGTAACGTAGTTTCTTTGCAGGCCTGATCTGGCTGAAGTAGGACTTCTGCTCTGGGTGTGCTACATTGCCCTAGAGCTGAAAGGCACAACGTGCAGGCTTCTTTCCAAAGGGCGAGTTGGGCCCCACAGCATGTTGCTTCCAGCTCTTTGGGAAGCTAAGAAACAACTCGCTCTGCACAGTGCTCTTACAGCCTACCGGGAACATCTCTTCCAAAGGCCTGTGAAACGCAGTTTCTTTGCAGGCCTGATCTGGCTGAAGTAGGACTTCTGCTCTGGGTGTGCTACATTGCCCTAGAGCTGAAAGGCACAACGTGCAGGCTTCTTTCCAAAGGGCGAGTTGGGCCCCACAGCATCTTGCTTCCAGCTCTTTGGGAAGCTAAGAAACAACTCGCTCTGCACAGTGCTCTTACAGCCTACCGGGAACATCTCTTCCAAAGGCCTGTGAAACGCAGTTTCTTTGCAGGCCTGATCTGGCTGAAGTAGGACTTCTGCTCTGGGTGTGCTACATTGCCCTAGAGCTGAAAGGCACAACGTGCAGGCTTCTTTCCAAAGGGCTAGTTGGGCCCCACAGCATCTTGCTTCCAGCTCTTTGGGAAGCTAAGAAACAACTCGCTCTGCACAGTGCTCTTACAGCCAACTGGGAACATCTCTTCCAAAGGCCTGTGAAACACAGTTTCTTTGCAGGCCTGATCTGGCTGAAGTAGGACTTCTGCTCTGGGTGTGCTACTTTGCCCCAGAGCTGAAAGGCACAACGTGCAGGCTTCTTTCCAAAGGGCGAGTTGGGCCCCACAGCATCTTGCTTCCAGCTCTTTCGGAAGCTAAGAAACATCTCGCTCTGCACAGTGTTCCTACAGCCTACCGGGAACATCTCTTCCAAAGGCCTGTGAAACGCAGTTTCTTTGCAGGCCTGATCTGGCTGAAGTAGGACTTCTGCTCTGGGTGTGCTACATTGCCCTAGAGCTGAAAGGCCCAACGTGCAGGCTTCTTTCCACAGGGCGAGTTGGGCCCCACAGCATCTTGCTTCCAGCTCTTTGGGAAGCTAAGAAACAACTCGCTCTGCTCAGTGCTCTTAAGCCTAGTGGGAACATCTCTTCCAAAGGCCTGTGAAACGCAGTTTCTTTGCAGGCCTGATATGGGTGAAGTAGGACTTCTGCTCTGTGTGTGCTACATTGCCCTAGAGCTGAAAGGCCAAACGTGCAGGCTTCTTTCCAAACGGCGAGTTGGGCCCCACAGCATCTTGCTTCCAGCTCTTTGGGAAGCTAAGAAACAACTCGCTCTGCACAGTGCTCTTACAGCCTACCGGGATCATCTCTTCCAAAGGCCTGTGAAACGCAGTTTCTTTGCAGGCCTGATCTGGGTAAAGTAGGACTTCTGCTCTGGGTGTGCTACATTGCCCTAGAGCTGAAAGGCCCAACGTGCACGCTTCTTTCCAAAGGGTGATTTGGGCCCCACAGCATCTTGCTTCCAGCTCTTTGGGAAGCTAAGAAACAACTCGCTCTGCACAGTGCTCTTACACCCTACCGGGAACATCTCTTCCAAAGGCCTGTGACACGCAGTTTCTTTGCAGGCCTGATATGGGTGAAGTAGGACTTCTGCTCTGGGTGTGCTACTTTGCCCTAGAGCTGAAAGGCCCAACGTGCAGGCTTCTTTCCAAAGGGCGAGTTGGGCCCCACAGCATCTTGCTTCCAGCTCTTTGGGAAGCTAAGAAACAACTCGCTCTGCACAGTGCTCTTACAGCCTACCGGGATCATCTCTTCCAAAGGCCTGTGAAACGCAGTTTCTTTGCAGGCCTGATCTGGGTGAAGTAGGACTTCTGCTCTGGGTGTGCTACATTGCCCTAGAGCTGAAAGGCCCAACGTGCACGCTTCTTTCCAAAGGGTGATTTGGGCCCCACAGCATCTTGCTTCCAGCTCTTTGGGAAGCTAAGAAACAACTCGCTCTGCACAGTGCTCTTACACCCTACCGGGAACATCTCTTCCAAAGGCCTGTGAAACGCAGTTTCTTTGCAGGCCTGATCTGGCTGAAGTAGGACTTCTGCTCTGGGTGTGCTACATTGCTCTAGAGCTGAAAGGCACAACGTGCAGGCTTCTTTCCAAAGGGCGAGTTGGGCCCCACAGCATCTTGCTTCCAGCTCTTTGGGAAGCTAAGAAACAAATCGCTCTGCACAGTGCTGTTACAGCCGACCGGGAACATCTGTTACAAAGGCCAGTGTAACGTAGTTTCTTTGCAGGCCTGATCTGGCTGAAGTAGGACTTCTGCTCTGGGTGTGCTACATTGCCCTAGAGCTGAAAGGCACAACGTGCAGGCTTCTATCCAAAGGGCGAGTTGGGCCCCACAGCATCTTGCTTCCAGCTCTTTGGGAACCTAAGAAACAACTCGCTCTGCACAGTGCTCTTACAGCCTACCGGGAACATCTCTTCCAAAGGCCTGTGATACGCAGCTTCTTTGCAGGCCTGATCTGGCTGAAGTAGGACTTCTGCTCTGGGTGTGCTACATTGCCCTAGAGCTGAAAGGCACAACGTGCAGGCTTCTTTCCAAAGGGCGAGTTGGGCCCCACAGCATGTTGCTTCCAGCTCTTTGGGAAGCTAAGAAACAACTCGCTCTGCACAGTGCTCTTACAGCCTACCGGGAACATCTCTTCCAAAGGCCTGTGAAACGCAGTTTCTTTGCAGGCCTGATCTGGCTGAAGTAGGACTTCTGCTCTGGGTGTGCTACATTGCCCTAGAGCTGAAAGGCACAACGTGCAGGCTTCTTTCCAAAGGGCTAGTTGGGCCCCACAGCATCTTGCTTCCAGCTCTTTGGGAAGCTAAGAAACAACTCGCTCTGCACTGTGCTCTTACAGCCAACTGGGAACATCTCTTCCAAAGGCCTGTGAAACACAGCTTCTTTTCAGGCCTGATCTGGCTGAAGTAGGACTTCTGCTCTGGGTGTGCTACATTGCCCTAGAGCTGAAAGGCACAACGTGCAGGCTTCTTTCCAAAGGGCGAGTTGGGCCCCACAGCATCTTGCTTCCAGCTCTTTGGGAAGCTAAGAAACAACTCGCTCTGCACAGTGCTCTTACAGCCTACCGGGAACATCTCTTCCAAAGGCCTGTGAAACGCAGTTTCTTTGCAGGCCTGATCTGGCTGAAGTAGGACTTCTGCTCTGGGTGTGCTACATTGCCCTAGAGCTGAAAGGCACAACGTGCAGGCTTCTTTCCAAAGGGCGAGTTGGGCCCCACAGCATCTTGCTTCCAGCTCTTTCGGAAGCTAAGAAACATCTCGCTCTGCACAGTGTTCCTACAGCCTACCGGGAACATCTCTTCCAAAGGCCTGTGAAACGCAGTTTCTTTGCAGGCCTGATCTGGCTGAAGTAGGACTTCTGCTCTGGGTGTGCTACATTGCCCTAGAGCTGAAAGGCCCAACGTGCAGGCTTCTTTCCACAGGGCGAGTTGGGCCCCACAGCATCTTGCTTCCAGCTCTTTGGGAAGCTAAGAAACAACTCGCTCTGCACAGTGCTCTTACAGCCTACCGGGAACATCTCTTCCAAAGGCCTGTGAAACGCAGTTTCTTTGCAGGCCTGATCTGGCTGAAGTAGGACTTCTGCTCTGGGTGTGCTACATTGCCCTAGAGCTGAAAGGCATAACGTGCAGGCTTCTTTCCAAAGGGCGACTTGTGCTCCGCAGCATCTTGCTTCCAGCTCTTTCGGAAGCTAAGAAACAACTCACTCTGCACAGTGCCCATACAGCCTACGGGGAACATCTCTTCCAAAGGCCTGTGAAACACAGTTTCTTTGCAGGCCTGATCTGGCTGAAGTAGGACTTCTGCTCTGGGTGTGCTACATTGCCCTAGAGCTGAAAGGCACAACGTGCAGGCTTCTTTCCAAAGGGCGAGTTGGGCCCCACAGCATCTTGCTTCCAGCTCTTTGGGAAGCTAAGAAACAACTCGCTCTGCACAGTGCTCTTACAGCCTACCGGGAACATCTCTTCCAAAGGCCTGTGAAACGCAGTTTCTTTGCAGGCCTGATCTGGCTGAAGTAGGACTTCTGCTCTGGGTGTGCTACATTGCCCTAGAGCTGAAAGGCACAACGTGCAGGCTTCTTTCCAAAGGGCGAGTTGGGCCGCACAGCATCTTGCTTCCAGCTCTTTCGGAAGCTAAGAAACATCTCGCTCTGCACAGTGTTCCTACAGCCTACCGGGAACATCTTTTCCAAAGGCCTGTGAAACGCAGTTTCTTTGCAGGCCTGATCTGGCTGAAGTAGGACTTCTGCTCTGGGTGTGCTACATTGCCCTAGAGCTGAAAGGCACAACGTGCAGGCTTCTTTCCAAAGGGCGAGTTGGGCCCCACAGCATCTTGCTTCCAGCTCTTTCGGAAGCTAAGAAACATCTCGCTCTGCACAGTGTTCCTACAGCCTACCGGGAACATCTCTTCCAAAGGCCTGTGAAACGCAGTTTCTTTGCAGGCCTGATCTGGCTGAAGTAGGACTTCTGCTCTGGGTGTGCTACATTGCCCTAGAGCTGAAAGGCCCAACGTGCAGGCTTCTTTCCACAGGGCGAGTTGGGCCCCACAGCATCTTGCTTCCAGCTCTTTGGGAAGCTAAGAAACAACTCGCTCTGCTCAGTGCTCTTAAGCCTAGTGGGAACATCTCTTCCAAAGGCCTGTGAAACGCAGTTTCTTTGCAGGCCTGATATGGGTGAAGTAGGACTTCTGCTCTGTGTGTGCTACATTGCCCTAGAGCTGAAAGGCCCAACGTGCAGGCTTCTTTCCAAACGGCGAGTTGGGCCCCACAGCATCTTGCTTCCAGCTCTTTGGGAAGCTAAGAAACAACTCGCTCTGCACAGTGCTCTTACAGCCTACCGGGAACATCTCTTCCAAAGGCCTGTGAAACGCAGTTTCTTTGCAGGCCTGATCTGGGTGAAGTAGGACTTCTGCTCTGGGTGTGCTACATTGCCCTAGAGCTGAAAGGCCCAACGTGCACGCTTCTTTCCAAAGGGCTAGTTGGGCCCCACAGCATCTTGCTTCCAGCTCTTTGGGAAGCTAAGAAACAACTCGCTCTGCACTGTGCTCTTACAGCCAACTGGGAACATCTCTTCCAAAGGCCTGTGAAACACAGTTTCTTTGCAGGCCTGATCTGGCTGAAGTAGGAATTCTGCTCTGCGTGTGCTACTTTGCCCTAGAGATGAAAGGCACAACGTGCAGGCTTCTTTCCAAAGGGCGAGTTGGGCCCCACAGCATCTTGCTTCCAGCTCTTTGGGAAGCTAAGAAACAACTCGCTCTGCACAGTGCTCTTACAGCCTACCGGGAACATCTCTTCCAAAGGCCTGTGAAACGCAGTTTCTTTACTGGCCTGATCTGAGTGAAGTAGAACTTCTGCTGTGGGTGTGCTACATTGCCCTAGAGCGGTAAGGCACAACGTCCAGGCTTCTTTCCAAAGGTCGAGATGGGCCCCACAGCATCTTGCTTCGGTCTTTTTGCAAAGCTAAGAAGCAACTCGCTCTGCACAGTGCTCTTACAGCCTACCGGGAACATCTCTTCCAAAGGCCTGTGAAACGCAGTTTCTTTGCAGGCCTGATCTGGCTGAAGTAGGACTTCTGCTCTGGGTGTGCTACATTGCCCTAGAGCTGAAAGGCACAACGTGCAGGCTTCTTTCCAAAGGGCGAGTTGGGCCCCACAGCATCTTGCTTCCAGCTCTTTGCGGAAGCTAAGAAACATCTCGCTCTGCACAGTGTTCCTACTGCCTACCGGGAACATCTCTTCCAAAGGCCTGTGAAACGCAGTTTCTTTGCAGGCCTGATCTGGCTGAAGTAGGACTTCTGCTCTGGGTGTGCTACATTGCCCTAGAGCTGAAAGGCCCAACGTGCAGGCTTCTTTCCACAGGGCGAGTTGGGCCCCACAGCATCTTGCTTCCAGCTCTTTGGGAAGCTAAGAAACAACTCGCTCTGCTCAGTGCTCTTAAGCCTAGTGGGAACATCTCTTCCAAAGGCCTGTGAAACGCAGTTTCTTTGCAGGCCTGATATGGGTGAAGTAGGACTTCTGCTCTGTGTGTGCTACATTGCCCTAGAGCTGAAAGGCCCAACGTGCAGGCTTCTTTCCAAACGGCGAGTTGGGCCCCACAGCATCTTGCTTCCAGCTCTTTGGGAAGCTAAGAAACAACTCGCTCTGCACAGTGCTCTTACAGCCTACCGGGATCATCTCTTCCAAAGGCCTGTGAAACGAAGTTTCTTTGCAGGCCTGATCTGGGTGAAGTAGGACTTCTGCTCTGGGTGTGCTACATTGCCCTAGAGCTGAAAGGCCCAACGTGCACGCTTCTTTCCAAAGGGCTAGTTGGGCCCCACAGCATCTTGCTTCCAGCTCTTTGGGAAGCTAAGAAACAACTCGCTCTGCACAGTGCTCTTACAGCCTACCGGGAACATCTCTTCCAAAGGCCTGTGAAACGCAGTTTCTTTACTGGCCTGATCTGAGTGAAGTAGAACTTCTCCTGTGGGTGTGCTACATTGCCCTAGAGCGGTAAGGCACAACGTCCAGGCTTCTTTCCAAAGGTCGAGATGGGCCCCACAGCATCTTGCTTCGGTCTTTTTGCAAAGCTAAGAAGCAACTCGCTCTGCACAGTGCTCTTACAGCCTACCGGGAACATCTCTTCCAAAGGCCTGTGAAACGCAGTTTCTTTGCAGGCCTGATCTGGCTGAAGTAGGACTTCTGCTCTGGGTGTGCTACATTGCCCTAGAGCTGAAAGGCACAACGTGCAGGCTTCTTTCCAAAGGGCGAGTTGGGGCCCACAGCATCTTGCTTTCAGTTCTTTGGGAAGCTAAGAAACAACTCGCTCTGCTCAGTGCTCTTAAGCCTAGTGGGAACATCTCTTCCAAAGGCCTGTGAAACGCAGTTTCTTTGCAGGCCTGATATGGGTGAAGTAGGACTTCTGCTCTTGGTGTGCTACATTGCCCTAGAGCTGAAAGGCACAACGTGCAAGCTTCTTTCCAAAGGGTGAGTTGGGCCCCACAGCATCTTGCTTCCAGCTCTTTGGGAAGCTAAGAAACAACTCGCTCTGCACAGTGCCCTTACAGCCTACCGGGAACATCTCTTCCAAAGGCCTGTGAAACGCAGCTTCTTTGCAGGCCTGATCTGGCTGAAGTAGCACTTCTGCTCTGGGTGTGCTACATTGCCCTAGAGCTGAAAGGCCCAACTTGCAGGCTTCTTTCCAAAGGGCGAGTTGGGCCCCACAGCATCTTGCTTACAGCTCTTTGGGAAGCTAAGAAACAACTCGCTCTGCACAGTGCTCTTACAGCCTACCGGGAACATCTCTTCCAAAGGCCTGTAAATCGAGGTTTCTTTGCAGGCCTGATCTGGCTGAAGTAGGACTTCTGCTCTGGGTGTGCTACATTGCCCTAGAGCTGAAAGGCACAACGTGCAGGCTTCTTTCCAAAGGGCGAGTTGGGCCCCACAGCATCTTGCTTCCTGCTCTTTGGGAACCTAAGAAACAACTCGCTCTGCACAGTGCTCTTACAGCCTACCGGGAACATCTCTTCCAAAGGCCTGTGAAACGCAGTTTCTTTGCAGGCCTGATCTGGCTGAAGTAGGACTTCTGCTCTGGGTGTGCTACATTGCCCTAGAGCTGAAAGGCCCAACGTGCAGGCTTCTTTCCAAAGGGCGAGTTGAGCCCCACAGCATCTTGCTTCCAGCTCTTTGGGAAGCTCAGAAACAACTCGCTCTGCACAGTGCTCTTACAGCCTACCGGGAACATCTCTTCCAAAGGCCTGTGAAACGCAGTTTCTTTGCAGGCCGGATCTGGCTGAAGTAGGACTTCTGCTCTGGGTGTGCTACATCGCCCTAGAGCTGAAAGGCACAACGTGCAGGCTTCTTTCCAAAGGGCGAGTTGGGGCCCACAGCATCTTGCTTTCAGTTCTTTGGGAAGCTAAGAAACAACTCTCTCTGCTCAGTGCTCTTAAGCCTAGTGGGAACATCTCTTCCAAAGGCCTGTGAAACGCAGTTTCTTTGCAGGCCTGATATGGGTGAAGTAGGACTTCTGCTCTTGGTGTGCTACATTGCCCTAGAGCTTAAAGGCACAACGTGCAGGCTTCTTTCCAAAGGGCGACTTGGGCCCCACAGCATCTTGCTTTCAGTTCTTTGGGAAGCTAAGAAACAACTCGCTCTGCTCAGTGCTCTTAAGCCTAGTGGGAACATCTCTTCCAAAGGCCTGTGAAACGCAGTTTCTTTGCAGGCCTGATATGGGTGAAGTAG
>NW_027228015.1:0-12635 GCF_037783145.1 Equus przewalskii
AGCCTACCGGGAACATCTCTTCCAAAGGCCTGTGAAACGCAGTTTCTTTGCAGGCCTGATCTGGCTGAAGTAGGACTTCTGCTCTGGGTGTGCTACTTTGCCCTAGAGCTGAAAGGCACAACGTGCAGGCTTCTTTCCAAAGGGCGAGTTGGGCCCCACAGCATCTTGCTTCCAGCTCTTTGGGAAGCTAAGAAACAACTCGCTCTGCACAGTGCTCTTACAGCCTACCGGGAACATCTCTTCCAAAGGCCTGTGAAACGCAGTTTCTTTGCAGGCCTGATCTGGCTGAAGTAGGACTTCTGCTCTGGGTGTGCTACTTTGCCCTAGAGCTGAAAGGCACAACGTGCAGGCTTCTTTTCCAAAGGGCGAGTTGGGCCCCACAGCATCTTGCTTCCAGCTCTTTGGGAAGCTAAGAAACAACTCGCTCTGCACAGTGCTCTTACAGCCTAGTGGGAACATCTCTTCCAAAGGCCTGTGAAACGCAGTTTCTTTGCAGGCCTGATCTGGCTGAAGTAGGACTTCTGCTCTGGGTGTGCTACTTTGCCCTAGAGCTGAAAGGCACAACGTGCAGGCTTCTTTCCAAAGGGCGAGTTGGGCCCCACAGCATCTTGCTTCCAGCTCTTTGGGAAGCTAAGAAACAACTCGCTCTGCACAGTGCTCTTACAGCCTACCGGGAACATCTCTTCCAAAGGCCTGTGAAACGCAGTTTCTTTGCAGGCCTGATCTGGCTGAAGTAGGACTTCTGCTCTGGGTGTGCTACTTTGCCCTAGAGCTGAAAGGCACAACGTGCAGGCTTCTTTGCCAAAGGGCGAGTTGGGCCCCACAGCATCTTGCTTCCAGCTCTTTGGGAAGCTAAGAAACAACTCGCTCTGCACAGTGCTCTTACAGCCTAGCGGGAACATCTCTTCCAAAGGCCTGTGAAACGCAGTTTCTTTGCAGGCCTGATCTGGCTGAAGTAGGACTTCTGCTCTGGGTGTGCTACTTTGCCCTAGAGCTGAAAGGCACAACGTGCAGGCTTCTTTCCAAAGGGCGAGTTGGGCCCCACAGCATCTTGCTTCCAGCTCTTTGGGAAGCTAAGAAACAACTCGCTCTGCACAGTGCTCTTACAGCCTAGCGGGAACATCTCTTCCAAAGGCCTGTGAAACGCAGTTTCTTTGCAGGCCTGATCTGGGCTGAAGTAGGACTTCTGCTCTGGGTGTGCTACTTTGCCCTAGAGCTGAAAGGCACAACGTGCAGGCTTCTTTCCAAAGGGCGAGTTGGGCCCCACAGCATCTTGCTTCCAGCTCTTTGGGAAGCTAAGAAACAACTCGCTCTGCACAGTGCTCTTACAGCCTACCGGGAACATCTCTTCCAAAGGCCTGTGAAACGCAGTTTCTTTGCAGGCCTGATCTGGCTGAAGTAGGACTTCTGCTCTGGGTGTGCTACTTTTGCCCTAGAGCTGAAAGGCACAACGTGCAGGCTTCTTTCCAAAGGGCGAGTTGGGCCCCACAGCATCTTGCTTCCAGCTCTTTGGGAAGCTAAGAAACAACTCGCTCTGCACAGTGCTCTTACAGCCTAGCGGGAACATCTCTTCCAAAGGCCTGTGAAACGCAGTTTCTTTGCAGGCCTGATCTGGCTGAAGTAGGACTTCTGCTCTGGGTGTGCTACTTTGCCCTAGAGCTGAAAGGCACAACGTGCAGGCTTCTTTCCAAAGGGCGAGTTGGGCCCCACAGCATCTTGCTTCCAGCTCTTTGGGAAGCTAAGAAACAACTCGCTCTGCACAGTGCTCTTACAGCCTACCGGGAACATCTCTTCCAAAGGCCTGTGAAACGCAGTTTCTTTGCAGGCCTGATCTGGCTGAAGTAGGACTTCTGCTCTGGGTGTGCTACTTTGCCCTAGAGCTGAAAGGCACAACGTGCAGGCTTCTTTCCAAAGGGCGAGTTGGGCCCCACAGCATCTTGCTTCCAGCTCTTTGGGAAGCTAAGAAACAACTCGCTCTGCACAGTGCTCTTACAGCCTACCGGGAACATCTCTTCCAAAGGCCTGTGAAACGCAGTTTCTTTGCAGGCCTGATCTGGCTGAAGTAGGACTTCTGCTCTGGGTGTGCTACTTTGCCCTAGAGCTGAAAGGCACAACGTGCAGGCTTCTTTCCAAAGGGCGAGTTGGGCCCCACAGCATCTTGCTTCCAGCTCTTTGGGAAGCTAAGAAACAACTCGCTCTGCACAGTGCTCTTACAGCCTACCGGGAACATCTCTTCCAAAGGCCTGTGAAACGCAGTTTCTTTGCAGGCCTGATCTGGCTGAAGTAGGACTTCTGCTCTGGGTGTGCTACTTTGCCCTAGAGCTGAAAGGCACAACGTGCAGGCTTCTTTCCAAAGGGCGAGTTGGGCCCCACAGCATCTTGCTTCCAGCTCTTTGGGAAGCTAAGAAACAACTCGCTCTGCACAGTGCTCTTACAGCCTACCGGGAACATCTCTTCCAAAGGCCTGTGAAACGCAGTTTCTTTGCAGGCCTGATCTGGCTGAAGTAGGACTTCTGCTCTGGGTGTGCTACTTTGCCCTAGAGCTGAAAGGCACAACGTGCAGGCTTCTTTCCAAAGGGCGAGTTGGGCCCCACAGCATCTTGCTTCCCAGCTCTTTGGGAAGCTAAGAAACAACTCGCTCTGCACAGTGCTCTTACAGCCTACTGGGAACATCTCTTCCAAAGGCCTGTGAAACGCAGTTTCTTTGCAGGCCTGATCTGGCTGAAGTAGGACTTCTGCTCTGGGTGTGCTACTTTGCCCTAGAGCTGAAAGGCACAACGTGCAGGCTTCTTTCCAAAGGGCGAGTTGGGCCCCACAGCATCTTGCTTCCAGCTCTTTGGGAAGCTAAGAAACAACTCGCTCTGCACAGTGCTCTTACAGCCTACCGGGAACATCTCTTCCAAAGGCCTGTGAAACGCAGTTTCTTTGCAGGCCTGATCTGGCTGAAGTAGGACTTCTGCTCTGGGTGTGCTACTTTGCCCTAGAGCTGAAAGGCACAACGTGCAGGCTTCTTTCCAAAGGGCGAGTTGGGCCCCACAGCATCTTGCTTCCAGCTCTTTGGGAAGCTAAGAAACAACTCGCTCTGCACAGTGCTCTTACAGCCTACCGGGAACATCTCTTCCAAAGGCCTGTGAAACGCAGTTTCTTTGCAGGCCTGATCTGGCTGAAGTAGGACTTCTGCTCTGGGTGTGCTACTTTGCCCTAGAGCTGAAAGGCACAACGTGCAGGCTTCTTTCCAAAGGGCGAGTTGGGCCCCACAGCATCTTGCTTCCAGCTCTTTGGGAAGCTAAGAAACAACTCGCTCTGCACAGTGCTCTTACAGCCTACCGGGAACATCTCTTCCAAAGGCCTGTGAAACGCAGTTTCTTTGCAGGCCTGATCTGGCTGAAGTAGGACTTCTGCTCTGGGTGTGCTACTTTGCCCTAGAGCTGAAAGGCACAACGTGCAGGCTTCTTTCCAAAGGGCGAGTTGGGCCCCACAGCATCTTGCTTCCAGCTCTTTGGGAAGCTAAGAAACAACTCGCTCTGCACAGTGCTCTTACAGCCTACCGGGAACATCTCTTCCAAAGGCCTGTGAAACGCAGTTTCTTTGCAGGCCTGATCTGGCTGAAGTAGGACTTCTGCTCTGGGTGTGCTACTTTGCCCTAGAGCTGAAAGGCACAACGTGCAGGCTTCTTTCCAAAGGGCGAGTTGGGCCCCACAGCATCTTGCTTCCAGCTCTTTGGGAAGCTAAGAAACAACTCGCTCTGCACAGTGCTCTTACAGCCTACCGGGAACATCTCTTCCAAAGGCCTGTGAAACGCAGTTTCTTTGCAGGCCTGATCTGGCTGAAGTAGGACTTCTGCTCTGGGTGTGCTACTTTGCCCTAGAGCTGAAAGGCACAACGTGCAGGCTTCTTTCCAAAGGGCGAGTTGGGCCCCACAGCATCTTGCTTCCAGCTCTTTGGGAAGCTAAGAAACAACTCGCTCTGCACAGTGCTCTTACAGCCTACCGGGAACATCTCTTCCAAAGGCCTGTGAAACGCAGTTTCTTTGCAGGCCTGATCTGGCTGAAGTAGGACTTCTGCTCTGGGTGTGCTACTTTGCCCTAGAGCTGAAAGGCACAACGTGCAGGCTTCTTTCCAAAGGGCGAGTTGGGCCCCACAGCATCTTGCTTCCAGCTCTTTGGGAAGCTAAGAAACAACTCGCTCTGCACAGTGCTCTTACAGCCTACCGGGAACATCTCTTCCAAAGGCCTGTGAAACGCAGTTTCTTTGCAGGCCTGATCTGGCTGAAGTAGGACTTCTGCTCTGGGTGTGCTACTTTGCCCTAGAGCTGAAAGGCACAACGTGCAGGCTTCTTTCCAAAGGGCGAGTTGGGCCCCACAGCATCTTGCTTCCAGCTCTTTGGGAAGCTAAGAAACAACTCGCTCTGCACAGTGCTCTTACAGCCTACCGGGAACATCTCTTCCAAAGGCCTGTGAAACGCAGTTTCTTTGCAGGCCTGATCTGGCTGAAGTAGGACTTCTGCTCTGGGTGTGCTACTTTGCCCTAGAGCTGAAAGGCACAACGTGCAGGCTTCTTTCCAAAGGGCGAGTTGGGCCCCACAGCATCTTGCTTCCAGCTCTTTGGGAAGCTAAGAAACAACTCGCTCTGCACAGTGCTCTTACAGCCTACCGGGAACATCTCTTCCAAAGGCCTGTGAAACGCAGTTTCTTTGCAGGCCTGATCTGGCTGAAGTAGGACTTCTGCTCTGGGTGTGCTACTTTGCCCTAGAGCTGAAAGGCACAACGTGCAGGCTTCTTTCCAAAGGGCGAGTTGGGCCCCACAGCATCTTGCTTCCAGCTCTTTGGGAAGCTAAGAAACAACTCGCTCTGCACAGTGCTCTTACAGCCTAGCGGGAACATCTCTTCCAAAGGCCTGTGAAACGCAGTTTCTTTGCAGGCCTGATCTGGCTGAAGTAGGACTTCTGCTCTGGGTGTGCTACTTTGCCCTAGAGCTGAAAGGCACAACGTGCAGGCTTCTTTCCAAAGGGCGAGTTGGGCCCCACAGCATCTTGCTTCCAGCTCTTTGGGAAGCTAAGAAACAACTCGCTCTGCACAGTGCTCTTACAGCCTACCGGGAACATCTCTTCCAAAGGCCTGTGAAACGCAGTTTCTTTGCAGGCCTGATCTGGCTGAAGTAGGACTTCTGCTCTGGGTGTGCTACTTTGCCCTAGAGCTGAAAGGCACAACGTGCAGGCTTCTTTCCAAAGGGCGAGTTGGGCCCCACAGCATCTTGCTTCCAGCTCTTTGGGAAGCTAAGAAACAACTCGCTCTGCACAGTGCTCTTACAGCCTACCGGGAACATCTCTTCCAAAGGCCTGTGAAACGCAGTTTCTTTGCAGGCCTGATCTGGCTGAAGTAGGACTTCTGCTCTGGGTGTGCTACTTTGCCCTAGAGCTGAAAGGCACAACGTGCAGGCTTCTTTCCAAAGGGCGAGTTGGGCCCCACAGCATCTTGCTTCCAGCTCTTTGGGAAGCTAAGAAACAACTCGCTCTGCACAGTGCTCTTACAGCCTACCGGGAACATCTCTTCCAAAGGCCTGTGAAACGCAGTTTCTTTGCAGGCCTGATCTGGCTGAAGTAGGACTTCTGCTCTGGGTGTGCTACTTTGCCCTAGAGCTGAAAGGCACAACGTGCAGGCTTCTTTCCAAAGGGCGAGTTGGGCCCCACAGCATCTTGCTTCCAGCTCTTTGGGAAGCTAAGAAACAACTCGCTCTGCACAGTGCTCTTACAGCCTACCGGGAACATCTCTTACAAAGGCCTGTGAAACGCAGTTTCTTTGCAGGCCTGATCTGGCTGAAGTAGGACTTCTGCTCTGGGTGTGCTACTTTGCCCTAGAGCTGAAAGGCACAACGTGCAGGCTTCTTTCCAAAGGGCGAGTTGGGCCCCACAGCATCTTGCTTCCAGCTCTTTGGGTAGCTAGGAAACAACTCGCTGTGCACACGGCTCTTACAGCCTACCGGGAACATTTCTTACAAAGGCCTGTGAAACGCAGTTTCTTTGCAGGCCTGATCTGGCTGAAGTAGAACTTATGCTCTGCGTGTGCTACGTTGCCCTACAGCTGAAAGGCACAACGTGCCGGCTTGTTTCCAAAGGGCGAGTTGGGCCCCAAAGCATCTTGCTTCCAGCTCTTTGGGAAGCTAAGAAACAACTCGCTCTGCACTGTGCTCTTACAGCCTACCAGGAACATCTGTTACATAGGCCTGTGAAACGCAGTTTCTTTGCAGGCCTGATCTGGCTGAAGTAGAACTTCTGCTCTGAGTGTGCTACATTGCCCTAGAGCTGAAAGGCACAACGTGCAGGCTTCTTTCCAAAGGGCGAGTTGGGCCCCAAAGCTATTGCTTCCAGCTCTTTGGTTAGCTAGGAAACAACTCGCTGTGCACAGGGCTCTTACAGCCTACCGGGAACATCTCTTACAAAGGCCTGTGAAACGCAGTTTCTTTGCAGGCCTGATGTGGTTGAAGTAGAACTTCTGCTCTGGGTGTGCTACATTGCCCTAGAGGTGAAAGGCACAACGTGCCGGCTTGTTTCCAAAGGGCGAGTTGGGCCCCAAAGCATCTTGCTTCCAGCTCTTTGGGAAGCTAAGAAACAACTCCCTCTGCACAGTGCTCTTACAGCCTACCGGGAACATCTCTTACAAAGGCCTGCGAAATGCGGTTTCTTTGCAGGCCTGATCTGGCTGAAGTAGAACTTCTGCTCTGCGTTCGCTCCATTGCCGTAGAGCTGAAAGGCCCAACGTGCAGGCTTCTTTCCAAAGGGCGAGTTGGGCCCAAAAGCATCTTGCTTCCAGCTCTTTGGGAAGCTAAGAAAAAACTCGCTCTGCACAGTGCTCTTACACCCTAACGGTAACATCTCTTACAAAGGCCTGTGAAACGCAGTTTCTTTACAGGCCTGACCAAGCTGAAGTAGAACTTCTGCTCTGGGTGTGCTACATTGCCCAGAGCTGAAAGGCACAACGTGCAGGCTTCGTTCCAAAGGGCGAGTTGGGCCCCAAAGCATGTTGCTTCCAGCTCTTTGGGAAGCTAAGAAACAACTCACTCTGCACAGTGCTCTTACAGCCTACCGGCAACATCTCTTACAAAGGCCTGTGAAACGCAGTTTCTTTGCAGGCCTGATCTGGCTGAAGTAGAACTTATGCTCTGCGTGTGCTAAGTTGCCCTAGAGCTGAAAGGCACAACGTGCCGGCTTGTTTCCAAAGGGCGAGTTGGGCCCCAAAGCATCTGGCTTCCAGCTCTTTGGGAAGCTAAGAAACAACTCGCTCTGCACTGTGCTCTTACAGCCTACCGGGAGCATCTCTTACAAAGGCCTGTGAAACTCAGTTTCTTTGCAGGCCTGGTTTGGCTGAAGTAGAACTTCTGCTCTGGGTGTGCTACATTTCCCTAGAGCTGAAAGGCACAACGTGCCGGCTTGTTTCCAAAGGGCGAGTTGGGCCCCAAAGCATCTTGCTTCCAGCTCTTTGGGAAGCTAAGAAAAAACTCGCTCTGCACAGTGCTCTTACAGCCTACCGGCAACATCTCTTACAAAGGCCTGTGAAACGCAGTTTCTTTACAGGCCTGACCCAGCTGAAGTAGAACTTCTGCTCTGGGTGTGCTACATTGCCCAGAGCTGAAAGGCACAACGTGCAGGCTTCTTTCCAAAGGGCGAGTTGGGCCCCAAAGCATCTTGCTTCCAGCTCTTTGGGAAGCTAAGAAACAACTCGCTCTGCACAGTGCTCTTACAGCCTACCGGGAACATCTCTTACAAAGGCCTGCGAAATGCGGTTACTTTGCAGGCCTGATCTGGCTGAAGTAGAACTTCTGCTTTGCGTTCGCTCCATTGCCCTAGAGCTGAAAGGCCCAACGTGCAGGCTTCTTTCCAAAGGGCGAGTTGGGCCCAGAAGCATCTTGCTTCCAGCTCTTTTGGAAGCTAAGAAAAAACTCGCTCTGCACAGTGCTCTTACAGCCTACCGGGAACATCTCTTACAAAGGCCTGTGAAACGCAGTTTCTTTGCAGGCCTGATCTGGCTGAAGTAGAACTTCTGCTCTGCATGTGCTACATTGCCCTAGAGCTGAAAGGCAGAACGTGCAGACTTCTTTCCAAAGGGCGAGTTGGGCCCCAAAGCATCTTGCTTCCAGCTCTTTGGGAAGCAAAGAAACAACTGGCTCTGCACTGTGCTATTATAGCCTACCGGGAACATCTATTACAAAGTCATGTGAAACGCAGTTTCTTTGCAGGCCTGATCTGGCTGAAGTAGAACTTCTGCTCTGCGTGCGCTCCATTGCCCTAGAGCTGAAAGGCACAACGTGCAGGCTTCTTTCCAAAGGGTGAGTTGGGTCCCAAAGCATCTTGCTTCCAGCTCTTTGGGAAGCTAAGAAACAACTCGCTCTGCACAGTGCTCTTACAGCCTACCGGCAACATCTCTTACAAAGGACTGTGAAACGCAGTTTCTTTGCAGGCCTTATGTGGCTGTAGTAGAACTTCAGCTGTGGGTGTGCTACATTGCCCTAGAGCTGAAAGGCCCAACGTGCAGGCTTCTTTCCAAAGGGCGAGTTGGGCCCCAAAGCATCTTGCTTCCAGCTCTTTGGGAAGCTAAGAAACAACTCCCTCTGCACAGTGCTCTTACAGCCTACCGGGAACATCTCATACAAAAGCCTGTGAAACGCAGTTTCTTTGCAGGCCTGATCTGGCTGAAGTAGAACTTCTGCTCTTCGTGTGCTACATTGCCCTAGAGCTGAAAGGCACAACGTGCAGGCTTCTTTCCAAAGGGCGAGTTGGGCACCAAAGCATCTTGCTTCCAGCTCTTTGGGAAGCTAAGAAACAACTCGCTCTGCACAGTGCTCTTACAGCCTACCAGGAACATCTGTTACATAGGCCTGTGAAACGCAGTTTCTTTGCAGGCCTGATCTGGCTGAAGTAGAACTTCTGCTCTGAGTGTGCTACATTGCCCTAGAGCTGAAAGGCACAACGTGCAGGCTTCTTTCCAAAGGGCGAGTTGGGCCCCAAAGCTATTGCTTCCAGCTCTTTGGTTAGCTAGGAAACAACGCGCTGTGCACAGGGCTCTTACAGCCTACCGGGAACATCTCTTACAAAGGCCTGTGAAACGCAGTTTCTTTGCAGGCCTGATGTGGTTGAAGTAGAACTTCTGCTCTGGGTGTGCTACATTGCCCTAGAGGTGAAAGGCACAACGTGCCGGCTTGTTTCCAAAGGGCGAGTTGGGCCCCAAAGCATCTTGCTTCCAGCTCTTTGGGAAGCTAAGAAACAACTCCCTCTGCACAGTGCTTTTACAGCCTACCGGGAACATCTCTTACAAAGGCCTGCGAAATGCGGTTTCTTTGCAGGCCTGATCTGGCTGAAGTAGAACTTCTGCTCTGCGTTCGCTCCATTGCCGTAGAGCTGAAAGGCCCAACGTGCAGGCTTCTTTCCAAAGGGCGAGTTGGGCCCAAAAGCATCTTGCTTCCAGCTCTTTGGGAAGCTAAGAAAAAACTCGCTCTGCACAGTGCTCTTACACCCTAACGGTAACATCTCTTACAAAGGCCTGTGAAACGCAGTTTCTTTACAGGCCTGACCAAGCTGAAGTAGAACTTCTGCTCTGGGTGTGCTACATTGCCCAGAGCTGAAAGGCACAACGTGCAGGCTTCGTTCCAAAGGGCGAGTTGGGCCCCAAAGCATGTTGCTTCCAGCTCTTTGGGAAGCTAAGAAACAACTCACTCTGCACAGTGCTCTTACAGCCTACCGGCAACATCTCTTACAAAGGCCTGTGAAACGCAGTTTCTTTGCAGGCCTGATCTGGATGAAGTAGAACTTATGCTCTGCGTGTGCTAAGTTGCCCTAGAGCTGAAAGGCACAACGTGCCGGCTTGTTTCCAAAGGGCGAGTTGGGCCCCAAAGCATCTTGCTTCCAGCTCTTTGGGAAGCTAAGAAACAACTCGCTCTGCACTGTGCTCTTACAGCCTACCGGGAACATCTCTTACAAAGGCCTGTGAAACTCAGTTTCTTTGCAGGCCTGGTTTGGCTGAAGTAGAACTTCTGCTCTGGGTGTGCTACATTGCCCTAGAGCTGAAAGGCACAACGTGCCGGCTTGTTTCCAAAGGGCGAGTTGGGCCCCAAAGCATCTTGCTTCCAGCTCTTTGGGAAGCTAAGAAAAAACTCGCTCTGCACAGTGCTCTTACAGCCTACCGGCAACATCTCTTACAAAGGCCTGTGAAACGCAGTTTCTTTACAGGCCTGACCCAGCTGAAGTAGAACTTCTGCTCTGGGTGTGCTACATTGCCCAGAGCTGAAAGGCACAACGTGCAGGCTTCTTTCCAAAGGGCGAGTTGGGCCCCAAAGCATCTTGCTTCCAGCTCTTTGGGAAGCTAAGAAACAACTCGCTCTGCACAGTGCTCTTACAGCCTACCGGGAACATCTCTTACAAAGGCCTGCGAAATGCGGTTTCTTTGCAGGCCTGATCTGGCTGAAGTAGAACTTCTGCTTTGCGTTCGCTCCATTGCCCTAGAGCTGAAAGGCCCAACATGCAGGCTTCTTTCCAAAGGGCGAGTTGGGCCCAGAAGCATCTTGCTTCCAGCTCTTTGGGAAGCTAAGAAAAAACTCGCTCTGCACAGTGCTCTTACAGCCTACCGGCAACATCTCTTACAAAGGCCTGTGAAACGCAGTTTCTTTACAGGCCTGACCAAGCTGAAGTAGAACTTCTGCTCTGGGTGTGCTACATTGCCCAGAGCTGAAAGGCACAACGTGCAGGCTTCGTTCCAAAGGGCGAGTTGTGCCCCAAAGCATCTTGCTTCCAGCTCTTTGGGAAGCTAAGAAACAACTCGCTCTGCACATTGCTCTTACAGCCTACCGGCAGCATCTCTTACAAAGGACTGTGAAACGCAGTTTCTTTGCAGGCCTGATGTGGCTGCAGTAGAACTTCTGCTCTGGGTGTGCTACATTGCCCTAGAGCTGAAAGGCACAACGTGCCGGCTTGTTTCCAAAGGGCGAGTTGGGCCACAAAGCATCTTGCTTCCAGCTCTTTGGGAAGCTAAGAAACAACTCGCTCTGCACAGTGCTCTTACAGCCTACCGGCAACATCTCTTACAAAGGCCTGTGAAACGCATTTTCTTTACAGGCCTGACCCAGCTGAAGTAGAAATTCTGCTCTGGGTGTGCTACATTGCCCAAGCAGAAAGGCACAACGTGCAGGCTTCTTTCCAAAGGGCGAGTTGGGCCCCAAAGCATCTTGCTTCCAGCTCTTTGGGAAGCTAAGAAACAACTCGCTCTGCACAGTGCTCTTACAGCCTACCGGGAACATCTATTACAAAGTCATGTGAAACGCAGTTTCTTTGCAGGCCTGATCTGGCTGAAGTAGAACTTCTGCTCTGGGCGTGCTACATTGCCCTAGAGCTGAAAGGCACAACGTGCAGGCTCCTTTCCAAAGGGCGAGTTGGGCCCCAAAGCATCTTGCTTCCAGCTCTTTGGGAAGCTAAGAAACAACTGGCTCTGCACTGTGCTATTATAACCTACCGGGAACATCTATTACAAAGTCATGTGAAACGCAGTTTCTTTGCAGGCCTGATCTGGCTGAAGTAGAACTTCTGCTCTGGGCGTGCTACATTGCCCTAGAGCTGAAAGGCACAACGTGCAGGCTCCTTTCGAAAGGGCGAGTTGGGCCCCATAGCTCTTGCTTCCAGCTCTTTGGTTAGCTAGGAAACAACTCGCTCTGCACAGGGCTCTTACAGACTACCGGGAACATCTCTTACAAAGGCCTGTGAAACGCAGTTTCTTTGCAGGCCTGATCTGGCTGAAGTAGAACTTCTGCTCTGGGTGTGCTACGTTGCCCTAGAGCTGAAAGGCACAACGTGCCGGCTTCTTTCCAAAGGGCGAGTTGGGCCCCAAAGCATCTTGCTTCCAGCTCTTTGGGAAGCTAAGAAACAACTCCCTCTGCACAGTGCTCTTACAGCCTACCGGGAACATCTCTTACAAAGGCCTGCGAAACGCAGTTTCTTTGCAGGCCTGATCTGGCTGAAGTAGAACTTCTGCTCTGGGTGTGCTCCATTGCCCTAGATCTGAAAGGCACAACGTGCAGGATTCTTTCCAAAGGGCTAGTTGGGCCCCAAAGCATCTTGCTTCCAGCTCTTTGGGAAGCTAAGAAACAACTCGCTCTGCACAGTGCTCTTACAGCCTACCGGGAACATCTCTTACAAAGGACTGTGAAACGCAGTTTCTTTGCAGGCCTGATGTGGCTGTAGTATAACTTCAGCTGTGGGTGTGCTACATTGCCCAAGAGCTGAAAGGCACAACGTGCAGGCTTGTTTCCAAAGGGCGAGTTGTGCACCAAAGCATCTTGCTTCCAGCTCTTTGGGAAGCTAAGAAACAACTCGCTCTGCACAGTGCTCTTACAGCATAACGGGAACATCTCTTACAAAGGCCTGTGAAATGCAGTTTGTTTGCAGGCCTGATCTGGCTGAAGTAGAACTTCAGCTCTGGGTGTGCTACATTGCCCTAGATCTGAAAGGCACGACGTGCAGACTTCTTTCCAAAGGGCGAGTTGGGCCCCAAAGCATCTTGCTTCCAGCTCTTTGGGAAGCTAAGAAACAACTCGCTCTGCACAGTGCTCTTACAGCCTACCGGCAACATCTCTTACAAAGGACTGTGAAACGCAGT
>NW_027228016.1:0-24308 GCF_037783145.1 Equus przewalskii
TCCAGCTCTTTGGTTAGCTAGGAAACAACTCGCTCTGCACAGGGCTCTTACAGACTACCGGGAACATCTCTTACAAAGGCCTGTGAAACGCAGTTTCTTTGCAGGCCTGATCTGGCTGAAGTAGAACTTCTGCTCTGGGTGTGCTACGTTGCCCTAGAGCTGAAAGGCACAACGTGCCGGCTTCTTTCCAAAGGGCGAGTTGGGCCCCAAAGCATCTTGCTTCCAGCTCTTTGGGAAGCTAAGAAACAACTCCCTCTGCACAGTGCTCTTACAGCCTACCGGGAACATCTCTTACAAAGGCCTGCGAAACGCAGTTTCTTTGCAGGCCTGATCTGGCTGAAGTAGAACTTCTGCTCTGCGTGCGCTCCATTGCCCTAGATCTGAAAGGCACAACGTGCAGGCTTCTTTCCAAAGGGCGAGTTGGGCCCCAAAGCATCTTGCTTCCAGCTCTTTGGGAAGCTAAGAAACAACTCACTCTGCACAGTGCTCTTACAGCCTACCGGCAACATCTCTTACAAAGGACTGTAAAACGCAGTTTCTTTGCAGGCCTGATGTGGCTGTAGTAGAACTTCAGCTGTGGGTGTGCTACATTGCCCAAGAGCTGAAAGGCACAACGTGCAGGCTTCTTTCCAAAGGGCGAGTTGTGCCCCAAAGCATCTTGCTTCCAGCTCTTTGGGAAGCTAAGAAACAACTCGCTCTGCACAGTGCTCTTACAGCCTACCGGGAACATCTCTTACAAAAGCCTGTGAAACGCAGTTTGTTTGCAGGCCTGATCTGGCTGAAGTAGAACTTCAGCTGTGGGTGTGCTACATTGCCCTAGAGCTGAAAGGCACGACGTGCAGACTTCTTTCCAAAGGGCGAGTTGGGCCCCAAAGCATCTTGCTTCCAGCTCTTTGGGAAGCTAAGAAACAACTCGCTCTGCACAGTGCTCTTACAGCCTACCGGGAACATCTCTTACAAAGGCCTGTGAAACGCAGTTTCTTTGCAGGCCTGATCTGGCTGAAGTTGAACTTCTGATCTGCGTGTGCTACATTGCCCTAGAGCTGAAAGGCACAACGTGCAGGCTTCTTTCCAAAGGGCGAGTTGGGCCCCAAAAAATCTTGCTTCCGGCTCTTTGCGAAGCTAAGAAACAACTCGCTCTGCACAGTGCTCTTACAGACTACCGGGAACATCTCTTACAAAGGCCTGTGAATCGAAGTGTCTTTACAGGACTGACCTAGGTGAAGTAGGACTTCTGCTCTGGGTGTGCTACCTTGCCCTAGAGCTGAAAGGCACAACGTGCAGGCTTCTTTCCAAAGGGCGAGTTGGGCCCCAAAGCATCTTGCTTCCAGCTCTTTGGGAAGCTAAGAAACAACTCGCTCTGCACAGTGCTCTTACAGCCTACCGGCAACATCTCTTACAAAGGCCCGTGAGACGCAGTTTCTTTGCAGGCCTGATCTGGCTGAAGTAGAACTACCGCTCAGGGTGTGCTACATTGCCCTAAAGCTGAAAGGCACAACGTGCCGGCTTCTTTCCAAAGGACGAGTTGGGCCCCAAAGCATCTTGCTTCCAGATCTTTGGGAAGCTAAGAAACAACTCGCTCTGCACAGTGCTCTTTCAGCCTACCGGGAACATCTCTTACAGAGGTCTGTGAAACGCAGTTTCTTTGCAGGCCTGATCTGGCTGAAGTAGAACTTCTGATCTGCGTGTGCTACATTGCCCTAGAGAAGAAAGGCACAACGTGCAGTCTCCTTTCCAAATGGCGAGTTGGGCCCCAAAAAATCTTGCTTCCAGCTCTTTGCGAAGCTAAGAAAGAACTCGCTCTGCACAGTGCTCTTACAGACTACCGGGAACATCTCTTACAAAGGCCTGTGAAACGCACTTTCTTTACAGGCCTGACCTAGGTGAAGTAGACTTCTGCTCTGTGTGTGCTACATTGCCCTAGAGCTGAAAGGCACAACGTGCAGGCTTCTTTCCAAAGGGCGAGTTGGGCCCCAAAGCATCTTGCTTCCAGCTCTTTGGGAAGTTAAGAAACAACTCGCTCTGCACATTGCTCTTACAGCCTACCGGCAACATCTCTTACAAAGGACTGTGAAACGCAGTTTCTTTGCAGGCCTGATGTGGCTGAAGTAGAACTTCTGCTCTGGGTGTGCTACATTGCCCTAGAGCTGAAAGGCCCAACGTGCAGGCTTGTTTCCAAAGGGCGAGTTGTGCCCCAAAGCATCTTGCTTCCAGCTCTTTGGGAAGCTAAGAAACAACTCGCTCTGCACAGTGCTCTTACAGCCTAAAGGGAACATCTCTTACAAAGGCCTGTGAAACGCAGTTTCTTTGCAGGCCTGATCTGGCTGAAGTAGAACTTGAGCTCTGCGTGCGCTCCATTGCCGTAGAGCTGAAAGGCCCAACGTGCAGGCTTCTTTCCAAAGGGCGAGTTGGGCCCAAAAGCATCTTGCTTCCAGCTCTTTGGGAAGCTAAGAAAAAACTCGCTCTGCACAGTGCTCTTACACCCTAACGGTAACATCTCTTACAAAGGCCTGTGAAACGCAGTTTCTTTACATGCCTGACCAAGCTGAAGTAGAGCTTCTGCTCTGGGTGTGCTACATTGCCCAGAGCTGAAAGGCACAACGTGCAGGCTTCGTTCCAAAGGGCGAGTTGGGCCCCAAAGCATCTTGCTTCCAGCTCTTTGGGAAGCTAAGAAACAACTCACTCTGCACAGTGCTCTTACAGCCTACCGGCAACATCTCTTACAAAGGCCTGTGAAACGCAGTTTCTTTGCAGGCCTGATCTGGCTGAAGTAGAACTTATGCTCTGCGTGTGCTACGTTGCCCTAGAGCTGAAAGGCACAACGTGCCGGCTTGTTTCCAAAGGGCGAGTTGGGCCCCAAAGCATCTTGCTTCCAGCTCTTTGGGAAGCTAAGAAACAACTCGCTCTGCACTGTGCTCTTACAGCCTACCGGGAACATCTCTTACAAAGGCCTGTGAAACTCAGTTTCTTTGCAGGCCTGGTTTGGCTGAAGTAGAACTTCTGCTCTGGGTGTGCTACATTGCCCTAGAGCTGAAAGGCACAACGTGCCGGCTTGTTTCCAAAGGGCGAGTTGGGCCCCAAAGCATCTTGCTTCCAGCTCTTTGGGAAGCTAAGAAACAACTCGCTCTGCACAGTGCTCTTACAGCCTACCGGCAACATCTCTTACAAAGGCCTGTGAAACGCATTTTCTTTACAGGCCTGACCCAGCTGAAGTAGAACTTCTGCTCTGGGTGTGCTACATTGCCCAAGCAGAAAGGCACAACGTGCAGGCTTCTTTCCAAAGGGCGAGTTGGGCCCCAAAGCATCTTGCTTCCAGCTCTTTGGGAAGCTAAGAAACAACTCGCTCTGCACAGTGCTCTTACAGCCTACCGGGAACATCTCTTACAAAGGCCTGTGAAACGCAGTTTCTTTGCAGGCCTGACCTGGCTGAAGTAGAACTTCTGCTCTGCATGTGCTACATTGCCCTAGAGCTGAAAGGCAGAACGTGCAGACTTCTTTCCAAAGGGCGAGTTGGGCCCCAAAGCATCTTGCTTCCAGCTCTTTGGGAAGCTAAGAAACAACTGGCTCTGCACTGTGCTATTATAGCCTACCGGGAACATCTATTACAAAGTCATGTGAAACGCAGTTTCTTTGCAGGCCTGATCTGGCTGAAGTAGAACTTCTGCTCTGGGCGTGCTACATTGCCCTAGAGCTGAAAGGCACAACGTGCAGGCTTCTTTCGAAAGGGCGAGTTGGGCCCCATAGCTCTTGCTTCCAGCTCTTTGGTTAGCTAGGAAACAACTCGCTCTGCACAGGGCTCTTACAGACTACCGGGAACATCTCTTACAAAGGCCTGTGAAACGCAGTTTCTTTGCAGGCCTGATCTGGCTGAAGTTGAACTTCTGATCTGCGTGTGCTACATTGCCCTAGAGCTGAAAGGCACAACGTGCAGGCTTCTTTCCAAAGGGCGAGTTGGGCCCCAAAAAATCTTGCTTCCAGCTCTTTGCGAAGCTAAGAAACAACTCGCTCTGCACAGTGCTCTTACAGACTACCGGGAACATCTCTTACAAAGGCCTGTGAATCGAAGTGTCTTTACAGGACTGACCTAGGTGAAGTAGGACTTCTGCTCTGGGTGTGCTACCTTGCCCTAGAGCTGAAAGGCACAACGTGCAGGCTTCTTTCCAAAGGGCGAGTTGGGCCCCAAAGCATCTTGCTTCCAGCTCTTTGGGAAGCTAAGAAACAACTCGCTCTGCACAGTGCTCTTACAGCCTACCGGCAACATCTCTTACAAAGGCCTGTGAGACGCAGTTTCTTTGCAGGCCTGATCTGGCTGAAGTAGAACTACCGCTCAGGGTGTGCTACATTGCCCTAAAGCTGAAAGGCACAACGTGCCGGCTTCTTTCCAAAGGACGAGTTGGGCCCCAAAGCATCTTGCTTCCAGATCTTTGGGAAGCTAAGAAACAACTCGCTCTGCACAGTGCTCTTTCAGCCTACCGGGAACATCTCTTACAGAGGTCTGTGAAACGCAGTTTCTTTGCAGGCCTGATCTGGCTGAAGTAGAACTTCTGATCTGCGTGTGCTACATTGCCCTAGAGAAGAAAGGCACAACGTGCAGTCTCCTTTCCAAATGGCGAGTTGGGCCCCAAAAAATCTTGCTTCCAGCTCTTTGCGAAGCTAAGAAAGAACTCGCTCTGCACAGTGCTCTTACAGACTACCGGGAACATCTCTTACAAAGGCCTGTGAAACGCACTTTCTTTACAGGCCTGACCTAGGTGAAGTAGACTTCTGCTCTGTGTGTGCTACATTGCCCTAGAGCTGAAAGGCACAACGTGCAGGCTTCTTTCCAAAGGGCGAGTTGGGCCCCAAAGCATCTTGCTTCCAGCTCTTTGGGAAGTTAAGAAACAACTCGCTCTGCACATTGCTCTTACAGCCTACCGGCAACATCTCTTACAAAGGACTGTGAAACGCAGTTTCTTTGCAGGCCTGATGTGGCTGAAGTAGAACTTCTGCTCTGGGTGTGCTACATTGCCCTAGAGCTGAAAGGCCCAACGTGCAGGCTTGTTTCCAAAGGGCGAGTTGTGCCCCAAAGCATCTTGCTTCCAGCTCTTTGGGAAGCTAAGAAACAACTCGCTCTGCACAGTGCTCTTACAGCCTAAAGGGAACATCTCTTACAAAGGCCTGTGAAACGCAGTTTCTTTGCAGGCCTGATCTGGCTGAAGTAGAACTTGAGCTCTGCGTGCGCTCCATTGCCGTAGAGCTGAAAGGCCCAACGTGCAGGCTTCTTTCCAAAGGGCGAGTTGGGCCCAAAAGCATCTTGCTTCCAGCTCTTTGGGAAGCTAAGAAAAAACTCGCTCTGCACAGTGCTCTTACACCCTAACGGTAACATCTCTTACAAAGGCCTGTGAAACGCAGTTTCTTTACATGCCTGACCAAGCTGAAGTAGAGCTTCTGCTCTGGGTGTGCTACATTGCCCAGAGCTGAAAGGCACAACGTGCAGGCTTCGTTCCAAAGGGCGAGTTGGGCCCCAAAGCATCTTGCTTCCAGCTCTTTGGGAAGCTAAGAAACAACTCACTCTGCACAGTGCTCTTACAGCCTACCGGCAACATCTCTTACAAAGGCCTGTGAAACGCAGTTTCTTTGCAGGCCTGATCTGGCTGAAGTAGAACTTATGCTCTGCGTGTGCTACGTTGCCCTAGAGCTGAAAGGCACAACGTGCCGGCTTGTTTCCAAAGGGCGAGTTGGGCCCCAAAGCATCTTGCTTCCAGCTCTTTGGGAAGCTAAGAAACAACTCGCTCTGCACTGTGCTCTTACAGCCTACCGGGAACATCTCTTACAAAGGCCTGTGAAACTCAGTTTCTTTGCAGGCCTGGTTTGGCTGAAGTAGAACTTCTGCTCTGGGTGTGCTACATTGCCCTAGAGCTGAAAGGCACAACGTGCCGGCTTGTTTCCAAAGGGCGAGTTGGGCCCCAAAGCATCTTGCTTCCAGCTCTTTGGGAAGCTAAGAAACAACTCGCTCTGCACAGTGCTCTTACAGCCTACCGGCAACATCTCTTACAAAGGCCTGTGAAACGCATTTTCTTTACAGGCCTGACCCAGCTGAAGTAGAACTTCTGCTCTGGGTGTGCTACATTGCCCAAGCAGAAAGGCACAACGTGCAGGCTTCTTTCCAAAGGGCGAGTTGGGCCCCAAAGCATCTTGCTTCCAGCTCTTTGGGAAGCTAAGAAACAACTCGCTCTGCACAGTGCTCTTACAGCCTACCGGGAACATCTCTTACAAAGGCCTGTGAAACGCAGTTTCTTTGCAGGCCTGACCTGGCTGAAGTAGAACTTCTGCTCTGCATGTGCTACATTGCCCTAGAGCTGAAAGGCAGAACGTGCAGACTTCTTTCCAAAGGGCGAGTTGGGCCCCAAAGCATCTTGCTTCCAGCTCTTTGGGAAGCTAAGAAACAACTGGCTCTGCACTGTGCTATTATAGCCTACCGGGAACATCTATTACAAAGTCATGTGAAACGCAGTTTCTTTGCAGGCCTGATCTGGCTGAAGTAGAACTTCTGCTCTGGGCGTGCTACATTGCCCTAGAGCTGAAAGGCACAACGTGCAGGCTTCTTTCGAAAGGGCGAGTTGGGCCCCATAGCTCTTGCTTCCAGCTCTTTGGTTAGCTAGGAAACAACTCGCTCTGCACAGGGCTCTTAGAGACTACCGGGAACATCTCTTACAAAGGCCTGTGAAACGCAGTTTCTTTGCAGGCCTGATCTGGCTGAAGTAGAACTTCTGCTCTGGGTGTGCTACGTTGCCCTAGAGGTGAAAGTCACAACGTGCCGGCTTCTTTCCAAAGGGCGAGTTGGGCCCCAAAGCATCTTGCTTCCAGCTCTTTGGGAAGCTAAGAAACAACTCCCTCTGCACAGTGCTCTTACAGCCTACCGGGAACATCTCTTACAAAGGCCTGCGAAACGCAGTTTCTTTGCAGGCCTGATCTGGCTGAAGTAGAACTTCTGCTCTGGGTGTGCTACATTGCCCAGAGCAGAAAGGCACAACGTGCAGGCTTCTTTCCAAAGGGCGAGTTGGGCCCCAAAGCATCTTGCTTCCAGCTCTTTAGGAAGCTAAGAAACAACTCGCTCTGCACAGTGCTCTTACAGCCTACCGGGAACATCTCTTACAAAGGCCTGTGAAACGCAGTTTCTTTGCAGGCCTGATCTGGCTGAAGTAGAACTTCTGCTCTGGGTGTGCTACGTTGCCCTAGAGGTGAAGGGCCCAACGTGCCGGCTTATTTCCAAAGGGTGAGTTGGGCCCCAAAGCATCTTGCTTCCAGCTGTTTGGGAAGCTAAGAAAAAACTAGCTCTGCACAGTGCTCTTACAGCATAACGGGAACATCTCTTACAAAGGCCTGCGAAATGCAGTTTCTTTGCAGGCCTGATCTGGCTGAAGTAGAACTTCTGCTCTGCGTGCGCTCCATTGCCCTAGAGCTGAAAGGCCCAACGTGCAGGCTTCTTTCCAAAGGGCGAGTTGGGCCCCAAAGCATCTTGCTTCCAGCTCTTTGGGAAGCTAAGAAACAACTCGCTCTGCACAGTGCTCTTACAGCCTACCGGGAACATCTCTTACAAAAGCCTGTGAAACGCAGTTTGTTTGCAGGCCTGATCTGGCTGAAGTAGAACTTCAGCTGTGGGTGTGCTACGTTGCCCTAGAGGTGAAAGTCACAACGTGCCGGCTTCTTTCCAAAGGGCGAGTTGGGCCCCAAAGCATCTTGCTTCCAGCTCTTTAGGAAGCTAAGAAACAACTCGCTCTGCACAGTGCTCTTACAGCCTACCGGGAACATCTCTTACAAAGGCCTGTGAAACGCAGTTTCTTTGCAGGCCTGATCTGGCTGAAGTAGAACTTCTGATCTGCGTGTGCTACATTGCCCTAGAGAAGAAAGGCACAACGTGCAGTCTCCTTTCCAAATGGCGAGTTGGGCCCCAAAAAATCTTGCTTCCAGCTCTTTGCGAAGCTAAGAAAGAACTCGCTCTGCACAGTGCTCTTTCAGACTACCGGGAACATCTCTTACAAAGGCCTGTGAAACGCAGTTTCTTTACAGGCCTGACCTAGGTGAAGTAGACTTCTGCTCTGTGTGTGCTACATTGCCCTAGAGCTGAAAGGCACAACGTGCAGGCTTCTTTCCAAAGGGCGAGTTGGGCCCCAAAGCATCTTGCTTCCACCTCTTTGGGAAGCTAAGAAACAACTCGCTCTGCACAGTGCTCTTACAGCCTAAAGGGAACATCTCTTACAAAGGCCTGTGAAACGCAGTTTCTTTGCAGGCCTGATCTGGCTGAAGTAGAACTTCTGCTCTGGGTGTGCTACATTGCCCAGAGCAGAAAGGCACAACGTGCACGCCTCTTTCCAAAGGGCGAGTTGGGCCCCAAAGCATCTTGCTTCCAGCTCTTTAGGAAGCTAAGAAACAACTCGCTCTGCACAGTGCTCTTACAGCCTACCGGGAACATCTCTTACAAAGGCCTGTGAAACGCAGTTTCTTTGCAGGCCTGATCTGGCTGAAGTAGAACTTCTGCTCTGCGTGTGCTACATTGCCCTAGAGCTGAAAGGCACAACGTGCAGACTGCTTTGCAAATGGCGAGTTGGGCCCCAAACCACCTTGCTTCCAGCTCTTTGGGAAGCTAAGAAACAACTCGCTCTGCACAGTGCTCTTACAGCCTACCGGGAACATCTCTTACAAACGCCTGTGAAACGCAGTTTCTTTACAGGCCTGACCAAGCTGAAGTAGAACTTCTGCTCTGGGTGTGCTACATTGCCCAGAGCTGAAAGGCACAACGTGCAGGCTTCCTTCAAAGGGCGAGTTGGGCCCCAAAGCATCTTGCTTCCAGCTCTTTGGGAAGCTAAGAAACAACTCGCTCTGCACAGTTCTCTTACAGCCTACCGGGAACATCTCTTACAAAGGCCTGTGAAACGCAGTTTCTTTACAGGCCTAACCTAGCTGAAGTAGAACTTCTGCTCTGGGTGTGCTACATTGCCCTGGAGCTGAAAGGCACAACGCGCGGCCTTCTTTCCAAAGGGCGAGTTGGGACCCAAAGCATCTTGCTTCCAGCTCTTTGGGAAGCTAAGAAACAACTCGCTCTGCACAGTGCTCTTACAGCCTACCGGGAACATCTCTTACAAAGGCCTGTGAAACGCAGTTTCTTTGCATGCCTGATGTGGCTGAAGTAGAACTTCTGCTCTGCGTGTGCTGCATTGCCCTACAGCTGAAAGTCACAACGTGCAGGCTTCTTTCCAAAGGGCGAGTTGGGCCCCAAAGCATCTTGCTTCCAGCTCTTTGGGAAGCTAAGAAACAACTCGCTCTGCACAGTGCTCTTACAGCCTACCGGGAACATCTCTTACAAAGGCCTGTGAAACGCAGTTTCTTTGCAGGCCTGATGTGGCTGAAGTAGAACTTCTGCTCTGCGTGTGCTACAATGCCCTAGAGCTGAAAGGCCCAACGTGCAGGCTTCTTTCCAAAGGGCGAGTTGGGCCCCAAAGCATCTTGCTTCCAGCTCTTTGGGAAGCTAAGAAACAACTCGCTCTGCACAGTGCTCATACAGCCTACCGGGAATATCTCTTACAAAGCCCTGTGAAACGCAGTTTCTTTGCAGGCCTGATCTGGCTGAAGTAGAACTTCTGCTCTGCGTGTGCTACAATGCCCTAGAGTTGAAAGGGACAACGAGCAGGCTTCTTTCCAAAGGGCGAGTTGGGCCCGAAAGCATCTTGCTTCCAGCTCTTTGGGAAGCTAAGAAACAACTCGCTCTGCACTGTGCTCTTACAGCCTACCGGGAACATCTCTTAGAAAGGCCTGTGAAACGCAGTTTCTTTGCAGGCCTGATCTGGCTTAAGTAGAACTTCTGCTTTGCGTTCGCTCCATTGCCCTAGAGCTGAAAGGCCCAACGTGCAGGCTTCTTTCCAAAGGGCGAGTTGGGCCCCAAAGCATCTTGCTTCCAGCTCTTTGGGAAGCTAAGAAAAAACTCGCTCTGCACAGTGCTCTTACAGCCTACCGGCAACATCTCTTACAAAGGCCTGTGAAACGCAGTTTCTGTACAGGCCTGACCAAGCTGAAGTAGAATTTCTGCACTGCGTGTGCTACATTGCCCAGAGCTGAAAGGCACAACGTGCAGGCTTCGTTCCAAAGGGCGAGTTGGGCCCCAAAGCATCTTGCTTCCAGCTCTTTGGGAAGCTAAGAAACAACTCCCTCTGCACAGTGCTCTTAAGGCCTACCGGGAACATCTCTTACAAAGGCCTGTGAAACGCCGTTTCTTTACAGGCCTAAGCTAGCTGAAGTAGAACTTCTGCTCTGGGTGTGCTACATTGCCCTGGATCTGAAAGGCACAACGTGCGGCCTTCATTCCAAAGGGCGAGTTGGGCCCCAAAGCATCTTGCTTCCAGCTCTTTGGGAAGCTAAGAAACAACTCGCTCTGCACAGTGCTCTTACAGCCTACCGGGAACATCTCTTACAAAGGCCTGTGAAACGCAGTTTCCTTGCAGGCCTGATGTGGCTGAAGTAGAACTTCTGCTCTGCGTGTGCTGCATTGCCCTAGAGCTGAAAGGCACAACGTGCGGGCTTCTTTCCAAAGGGCGAGTTGGGCCCCAAAGCATCTTGCTTCCAGCTCTTTGGGAAGCTAGGAAACAACTCGCTCTGCACAGTGCTCTTACAGCCTACCGGGAACATCTCTTACAAAGGCCTGTGAAACGCAGTTTCTTTGCAGGCCTGATCTGGCTTAAGTAGAACTTCTGCTCTGCGTGTGCTAAATTGCCCTAGAGCTGAAAGGCACAACGGGCAGGCTTCTTTCCAAAGGGCGAGTTGGGCCCCAAAGCATCTTGCTTCCAGTTCTTTGGGAAGCTAAGAAACAAGACGCTCTGCACCGTGCTCTTACAGCCTACCGGGAACATCTCTTACAAAAGCCTGTGAAACGCAGTTTCTTTGCAGGCCTGATCTGGCTGAAGTAGAACTTCTGCTCTGGGTGTGCTACATTGCCCTAGAGCTGAAAGGCACAAGGTGCAGGCTTCTTTCCAAAGGGTGAGTTGGTCCCCAAAGCATCTTGCTTCCAGCTCTTTGCGACGCTAAGAAACAACTCGCTCTTCACAGTGCTCTTACAGCCTACCGGGAACATCTCTTAAAAAGGCCTGTGAAACGCAGTTTCTTTACAGGCCTAACCTAGCTGAAGTAGAACTTCTGCTCTGGGTGTGCTACATTGCCCTGGAGCTAAAAGGCACAACGTGCGGGCTTCTTTCCAAAGGGCGAGTTGGGCCCCAAAGCATCTTGCTTCCAGCTCTTTGGGAAGCTAAGAAACAACTCCCTCTGCACAGTGCTCTTACAGCCTACCGGGAACATCTCTTACAAAGGCCTGCGAAACGCAGTTTCTTTGCAGGCCTGATCTGGCTGAAGTAGAACTTCTGCTCTGGGTGTGCTACATTGCCCAGAGCAGAAAGGCACAACGTGCAGGCTTCTTTCCAAAGGGCGAGTTGGGCCCCAAAGCATCTTGCTTCCAGCTCTTTAGGAAGCTAAGAAACAACTCGCTCTGCACAGTGCTCTTACAGCCTACCGGGAACATCTCTTACAAAGGCCTGTGAAACGCAGTTTCTTTGCAGGCCTGATCTGGCTGAAGTAGAACTTCTGCTCTGGGTGTGCTACGTTGCCCTAGAGGTGAAGGGCCCAACGTGCCGGCTTATTTCCAAAGGGCGAGTTGGGCCCCAAAGCATCTTGCTTCCAGCTGTTTGGGAAGCTAAGAAAAAACTAGCTCTGCACAGTGCTCTTACAGCATAACGGGAACATCTCTTACAAAGGCCTGCGAAATGCAGTTTCTTTGCAGGCCTGATCTGGCTGAAGTAGAACTTCTGCTCTGCGTGCGCTCCATTGCCCTAGAGCTGAAAGGCCCAACGTGCAGGCTTCTTTCCAAAGGGCGAGTTGGGCCCCAAAGCATCTTGCTTCCAGCTCTTTGGGAAGCTAAGAAACAACTCGCTCTGCACAGTGCTCTTACAGCCTACCGGGAACATCTCTTACAAAAGCCTGTGAAACGCAGTTTGTTTGCAGGCCTGATCTGGCTGAAGTAGAACTTCAGCTGTGGGTGTGCTACGTTGCCCTAGAGGTGAAAGTCACAACGTGCCGGCTTCTTTCCAAAGGGCGAGTTGGGCCCCAAAGCATCTTGCTTCCAGCTCTTTAGGAAGCTAAGAAACAACTCGCTCTGCACAGTGCTCTTACAGCCTACCGGGAACATCTCTTACAAAGGCCTGTGAAACGCAGTTTCTTTGCAGGCCTGATCTGGCTGAAGTAGAACTTCTGATCTGCGTGTGCTACATTGCCCTAGAGAAGAAAGGCACAACGTGCAGTCTCCTTTCCAAATGGCGAGTTGGGCCCCAAAAAATCTTGCTTCCAGCTCTTTGCGAAGCTAAGAAAGAACTCGCTCTGCACAGTGCTCTTTCAGACTACCGGGAACATCTCTTACAAAGGCCTGTGAAACGCAGTTTCTTTACAGGCCTGACCTAGGTGAAGTAGACTTCTGCTCTGTGTGTGCTACATTGCCCTAGAGCTGAAAGGCACAACGTGCAGGCTTCTTTCCAAAGGGCGAGTTGGGCCCCAAAGCATCTTGCTTCCAGCTCTTTGGGAAGCTAAGAAACAACTCGCTCTGCACAGTGCTCTTACAGCCTAAAGGGAACATCTCTTACAAAGGCCTGTGAAACGCAGTTTCTTTGCAGGCCTGATCTGGCTGAAGTAGAACTTCTGCTCTGGGTGTGCTACATTGCCCAGAGCAGAAAGGCACAACGTGCACGCCTCTTTCCAAAGGGCGAGTTGGGCCCCAAAGCATCTTGCTTCCAGCTCTTTAGGAAGCTAAGAAACAACTCGCTCTGCACAGTGCTCTTACAGCCTACCGGGAACATCTCTTACAAAGGCCTGTGAAACGCAGTTTCTTTGCAGGCCTGATCTGGCTGAAGTAGAACTTCTGCTCTGCGTGTGCTACATTGCCCTAGAGCTGAAAGGCACAACGTGCAGACTGCTTTGCAAATGGCGAGTTGGGCCCCAAACCACCTTGCTTCCAGCTCTTTGGGAAGCTAAGAAACAACTCGCTCTGCACAGTGCTCTTACAGCCTACCGGGAACATCTCTTACAAACGCCTGTGAAACGCAGTTTCTTTACAGGCCTGACCAAGCTGAAGTAGAACTTCTGCTCTGGGTGTGCTACATTGCCCAGAGCTGAAAGGCACAACGTGCAGGCTTCCTTCAAAGGGCGAGTTGGGCCCCAAAGCATCTTGCTTCCAGCTCTTTGGGAAGCTAAGAAACAACTCGCTCTGCACAGTTCTCTTACAGCCTACCGGGAACATCTCTTACAAAGGCCTGTGAAACGCAGTTTCTTTACAGGCCTAACCTAGCTGAAGTAGAATTTCTGCTCTGGGTGTGCTACATTGCCCTGGAGCTGAAAGGCACAACGCGCGGCCTTCTTTCCAAAGGGCGAGTTGGGACCCAAAGCATCTTGCTTCCAGCTCTTTGGGAAGCTAAGAAACAACTCGCTCTGCACAGTGCTCTTACAGCCTACCGGGAACATCTCTTACAAAGGCCTGTGAAACGCAGTTTCTTTGCATGCCTGATGTGGCTGAAGTAGAACTTCTGCTCTGCGTGTGCTGCATTGCCCTACAGCTGAAAGTCACAACGTGCAGGCTTCTTTCCAAAGGGCGAGTTGGGCCCCAAAGCATCTTGCTTCCAGCTCTTTGGGAAGCTAAGAAACAACTCGCTCTGCACAGTGCTCTTACAGCCTACCGGGAACATCTCTTACAAAGGCCTGTGAAACGCAGTTTCTTTGCAGGCCTGATGTGGCTGAAGTAGAACTTCTGCTCTGCGTGTGCTACAATGCCCTAGAGCTGAAAGGCCCAACGTGCAGGCTTCTTTCCAAAGGGCGAGTTGGGCCCCAAAGCATCTTGCTTCCAGCTCTTTGGGAAGCTAAGAAACAACTCGCTCTGCACAGTGCTCGTACAGCCTACCGGGAATATCTCTTACAAAGCCCTGTGAAACGCAGTTTCTTTGCAGGCCTGATCTGGCTGAAGTAGAACTTCTGCTCTGCGTGTGCTACAATGCCCTAGAGTTGAAAGGGACAACGAGCAGGCTTCTTTCCAAAGGGCGAGTTGGGCCCGAAAGCATCTTGCTTCCAGCTCTTTGGGAAGCTAAGAAACAACTCGCTCTGCACTGTGCTCTTACAGCCTACCGGGAACATCTCTTAGAAAGGACTGTGAAACGCAGTTTCTTTGCAGGCCTGATCTGGCTTAAGTAGAACTTCTGCTTTGCGTTCGCTCCATTGCCCTAGAGCTGAAAGGCCCAACGTGCAGGCTTCTTTCCAAAGGGCGAGTTGGGCCCCAAAGCATCTTGCTTCCAGCTCTTTGGGAAGCTAAGAAAAAACTCGCTCTGCACAGTGCTCTTACAGCCTACCGGCAACATCTCTTACAAAGGCCTGTGAAACGCAGTTTCTGTACAGGCCTGACCAAGCTGAAGTAGAATTTCTGCACTGCGTGTGCTACATTGCCCAGAGCTGAAAGGCACAACGTGCAGGCTTCGTTCCAAAGGGCGAGTTGGGCCCCAAAGCATCTTGCTTCCAGCTCTTTGGGAAGCTAAGAAACAACTCCCTCTGCACAGTGCTCTTAAGGCCTACCGGGAACATCTCTTACAAAGGCCTGTGAAACGCCGTTTCTTTACAGGCCTAAGCTAGCTGAAGTAGAACTTCTGCTCTGGGTGTGCTACATTGCCCTGGATCTGAAAGGCACAACGTGCGGCCTTCATTCCAAAGGGCGAGTTGGGCCCCAAAGCATCTTGCTTCCAGCTCTTTGGGAAGCTAAGAAACAACTCGCTCTGCACAGTGCTCTTACAGCCTACCGGGAACATCTCTTACAAAGGCCTGTGAAACGCAGTTTCCTTGCAGGCCTGATGTGGCTGAAGTAGAACTTCTGCTCTGCGTGTGCTGCATTGCCCTAGAGCTGAAAGGCACAACGTGCGGGCTTCTTTCCAAAGGGTGAGTTGGGCCCCAAAGCATCTTGCTTCCAGCTCTTTGGGAAGCTAGGAAACAACTCGCTCTGCACAGTGCTCTTACAGCCTACCGGGAACATCTCTTACAAAGGCCTGTGAAACGCAGTTTCTTTGCAGGCCTGATCTGGCTTAAGTAGAACTTCTGCTCTGCGTGTGCTAAATTGCCCTAGAGCTGAAAGGCACAACGGGCAGGCTTCTTTCCAAAGGGCGAGTTGGGCCCCAAAGCATCTTGCTTCCAGTTCTTTGGGAAGCTAAGAAACAAGACGCTCTGCACCGTGCTCTTACAGCCTACCGGGAACATCTCTTACAAAAGCCTGTGAAACGCAGTTTCTTTGCAGGCCTGATCTGGCTGAAGTAGAACTTCTGCTCTGGGTGTGCTACATTGCCCTAGAGCTGAAAGGCACAAGGTGCAGGCTTCTTTCCAAAGGGTGAGTTGGTCCCCAAAGCATCTTGCTTCCAGCTCTTTGCGACGCTAAGAAACAACTCGCTCTTCACAGTGCTCTTACAGCCTACCGGGAACATCTCTTAAAAAGGCCTGTGAAACGCAGTTTCTTTACAGGCCTAACCTAGCTGAAGTAGAACTTCTGCTCTGGGTGTGCTACATTGCCCTGGAGCTAAAAGGCACAACGTGCGGCCTTCTTTCCAAAGGGCGAGTTGGGCCCCAAAGCATCTTGCTTCCAGCTCTTTGGGAAGCTAAGAAACAACTCGCTCTGCACAGTGCTCTTAGAGCCTACAGGGAACATCTCTTACAAAGGCCTGTGAAACGCAGTTTCTTTGCAGGCCTGATCTGGCTGAAGTAGATCTTCTGCTCTGCGTGTGCTACATTGCCCTAGAGCTGAAAGGCACAACGTGCAGGCTTCTTTCCAAAGGGCGAGTTGGGCCCCAAAGCTCTTGCTTCCAACTCTTTGGTTAGCTAGGAAACAACTCGCTGTGCACAGGGCGCTTACAGCCTACCGGGAACATCTCTTACAAAGGCCTGTGAAACGCAGTTTCTTTGCAGGCCTGATCTGGCTGAAGTAGATCTTCTGCTCTGGGTGTGCTACGTTGCCCTAGAGGTGAAAGGCACAATGTGCCGGCTTCTTTCCAAAGGGCGAGTTGGGGCCCAAAGCATCTTGCTTCCAGCTCTTTGGGAAGCTAAGAAACAACTCCCTCTGCACAGTGCTCTTACAGCCTACCGGGAACATCTCTTACAAAGGCCTGCGAAACGCAGTTTCTTTGCAGGCCTGATCTGGCTGAAGTAGAACTTCTGCTCTGCGTGCGCTCCATTGCCCTAGAGCTGAAAGGCCCAACGAGCAGGCTTCTTTCCAAAGGGCGAGTTGGGCCCCAAAGCATCTTGCTTCCAGCTCTTTGGGAAGCTAAGAAACAACTCGCTCTGCACAGTGCTCTTACAGCCTACCGGCAACATCTCTTACAAAGGACTGTGAAACGCAGTTTCTTTGCAGGCCTGATGTGGCTGTAGTAGAACTTCAGCTGTGGGTGTGCTACATTGCCCTAGAGCTGAAAGGCCCAACGTGCAGTCTTCTTTCCAAAGGGCGAGTTGGGCCCCAAAGCATCTTGCTTCCAGCTCTTTGGGAAGCTAAGAAACAACTCGCTCTGCACAGTGCTATTACAGCCTACAGGGAACATTTCTTACAAAAGCCTGTGAAACGCAGTTTCTTTGCAGGCCTGTTCTGGCTGCAGTAGAACTTCTGCTCTTCGTGTGCTACATTGCCCTAGAGCTGAAAGGCACAACGTGCAGGCTTCTTTCCAAAGGGCGAGGTGGGCCCCAAAGCATCTTGCTTCCAGCTCTTTGGGAAGCTAAGAAACAACTCGCTCTGCACAGTGCTCTTACAGCCTACCGGGAACATCTGTTACAAAGGCCTGTGAAACGCAGTTTCTTTGCAGGCCTGATCTGGCTGAAGTAGAACTTCTGCTCTGAGTGTGCTACATTGCCCTAGAGCTGAAAGGCACAACGTGCAGGCTTCTTTCCAAAGGGCGAGTTGGGCCCCAAAGCTATTGCTTCCAGCTCTTTGGTTAGCTAGGAAACAACTCGCTGTGCACAGGGCTCTTACAGACTACCGGGAACATCTCTTACAAAGGCCTGTGAAATGCGGTTTCTTTGCAGGCCTGATCTGGCTGAAGTAGAAATTCTGCTTTGCGTTCGCTCCATTGCCCTAGAGGTGAAAGGCCCAACGTGCAGGCTTCTTTCCAAAGGGCGAGTTGGGCCCCAAAGCATCTTGCTTCCAGCTCTTTGGGAAGCTAAGAAACAACTCGCTCTGCACATTGCTCGTACAGCCTACCGGGAACATCTCTTACAAAGGCCTGTGAAACGCAGTTTCTTTGCAGGCCTGATCTGGCTGAAGTAGAACTTCTGCTCTGCGTGTGCTACATTGCCCTAGAGCTGAAAGGCACAACGAGCAGTCTTCTTTCCAAAGGGCGAGTTGGGCCCCAAAGCATCTTGCTTCCAGCTCTTTGGGAAGCTAAGAAACAACTCGCTCTCCTCAATGCTCTTACAGCCTACCGGGAACATCTCTTACAAAGGCCTGTGAAACGCAGTTTCTTTGCAGGCCTGATCTGGCTGAAGTAGAACTTCTGCTCTGCGTGTGCTAAATTGCCCTAGAGCTGAAAGGCACAACGTGCAGGCTTCTTTCCAAAGGGCGAGTTGGGCCCCAAAGCATCTTGCTTCCAGCTCTTTGGGAAGCTAAGAAACAACTCGCTCTGCACAGTGCTCTTACAGCCGACCGGCAACATGTCTTACAAAGGCCTTTGAAACACAGTATCTTTGCAGGCCTGATCTGGCTGAAGTAGAACTTCCTCTCTGCATGTGCTACATTGCCCTAGAGCTGAAAGGCACAACGTGCCAGCTGCTTTGCAAAGGGCGAGTTGGGACCCAAAGCATCTTGCTTCCAGCTCTTTGGGAAGCTAAGAAACTTCTCGCTCTGCACAGTGCTCTTACAGCCTACCAGGAACATCTCTTACAAAGGCCTGTGAAACGCAGTTTCTTTGCAGGCCTGATCTGGCTGAAGTAGAACTTCTGCTCTGCGTGTGCTACATTGCCCTAGAGCTGAAAGGCACAACGTGCAGGCTTCTTTCCAAAGGGCGAGTGGGCCCCAAAGCATCTTGCTTCCAGCTCTTTGGGAAGCTAAGAAACAACTCGCTCTGCACAGTGCTCTTACAGCCTATCGGGAACATCTCTTACAAAGGCCTGTGAAACGCACTTTCTTTGCAGGCGTGATCTGGCTGAAGTAGAACTTCTGCTCTGCGTGTGCTACGTTGCCCTACAGCTCAAAGGCACAACGTGCCGGCTTGTTTCCAAACGGCGAGTTGGGCCCCAAAGCATCTTGCTTCCAGCTCTTTGGGAAGCTGAGAAACAACTCGCTCTGCACTGTGCTCTTACAGCCTACCGGGAACATCTATTACAAAGGCATGTGAAACGCAGTTTCTTTGCAGACCTGGTCTGGCTGAAGTAGAACTTCTGCTCTGGGTGTGCTACATTGCCCTAGGTCTGAAAGGCACAACGTGCAGGCTTCTTTCCAAAGGGCGAGTTGGGCCCCAAAGCATCTTGCTTCCAGCTCTTTGGGAAGCTAAGAAAAAACTCGCTCTGCACAGTGCTCTTACAGCCTACCGGGAACATCTCTTACAAAGGCCTGTGAAACGCTGTTTCTTTACAGGCCTGACCCAGCTGAAGTAGAACTTCTGCTCTGGGTGTGCTACACTGCCCAGAGCTGAAAGGCACAACGTGCAGGCTTCTTTCCAAAGGGCGAGTTGGGCCCCAAAGCATCTTGCTTCCAGCTCTTTGGGAAGCTAAGAAACAACTCGCTCTGCACAGTGCTCTTACAGCCTACCGGCAACATCTCTTACAAAGGACTGTGAAACGCAGTTTCTTTGCAGGCCTGATGTGGCTGTAGTAGAACTTCAGCTGTGGGTGTGCTACATTGCCCTAGAGCTGAAAGGCCCAACGTGCAGGCTTCTTTCCAAAGGGCGAGTTGGGCCCCAAAGCATCTTGCTTCCAGCTCTTTGGGAAGCTAAGAAACAACTCGCTCTGCACAGTGCTCTTACAGCCTACCGGGAACATCTCTTACAAAAGCCTGTGAAACGCAGTTTCTTTGCAGGCCTGATCTGGCCGAAGTAGAACTTCTGCTCTTCGTGTGCTACATTGCCCTAGATCTGAAAGGAACAACGTGCAGGCTTCTTTCCAAAGGGCGAGTTGGGCCCCAAAGCATCTTGCTTCCAGCTCTTTGGTTAGCTAGGAAACAACTCGCTGTGCACAGGGCTCTTACAGCCTACCAGGAACATCTCTTACAAAGGCCTGTGAAACGCAGTTTCTTTGAAGGCCTGATCTGGCTGAAGTAGAACTTATGCTCTGCGTGTGCTACGTTGCCCTACAGCTGAAAGGCACAACGTGCCGGCTTGTTTCCAAAGGGCGTGTTGGGCCCCAAAGCATCTTGCTTCCAGCTCTTTGGGAAGCTAAGAAACAACTCGCTCTGCGCTGTGCTCTTACAGCCTACCGGGAACATCTATTACAAAGGCATGTGAAGCGCAGTTTCTTTGCAGACCTGGTCTGGCTGAAGTAGAACTTCTGCTCTGGGTGTGCTACATTGCCCTAGAGCTGAAAGGCACAACGTGCAGGCTTCTTTCCAAAGGGCGAGTTGGGCCCCAAAGCTCTTGCTTCCAGCTATTTGGTTAGCTAGGAAACAACTCGCTCTTCACAGGGCTCTTACAGCCTACCGGGAACATCTCTTACAAACGCCTGTGAAACGCAGTTTCATTTCAGGCCTGACGTGGCTGAGGTAGAACTTCTGCTCTGGGTGTGCTACATTGCCCTAGAGTTGAAAGGCACAACGTGCCGGCTTGTTTCCAAAGGGCGAGTTGGGCCCCAAAGCATCTTGCTTCCAGCTCTTTGGGAAGCTAAGAAAAAACTTGCTCTGCACAGTGCTCTTACAGCCTACCGGGAACATCTCTTACAAAGGCCTGTGAAACGCTGTTTCTTTAGAGGCCTGACCCAGCTGAAGTAGAACTTCTGCTCTGGGTGTGCTACACTGCCCAGAGCTGAAAGGCACAACGTGCAGACTTCTTTCCAAAGGGCGTGTTGGGCCCCAAAGCATCTTGCTTCCAGCTCTTTGGGAAGCTAAGAAACAACTCGCTCTGCACAGTGCTCTTACAGCCTACCGGCAACATCTCTTACAGAGGCCTGTGAGACGCAGTTTCTTTGCAGGCCTGATCTGGCTGAAGTAGAACTTCTGCTCTGCGTGTGCTACATTGCCCTAGAGCTAAAAGGCCCAACGTGCAGGCTTCTTTCCAAAGGGCGAGTTGGGCCCCATAGCTCTTGCTTCCAGCTCTTTGGTTATCTAGGAAACAACTCGCTCTGCACATGGCTCTTACAGCCTACCGGGAACATCTCTTACAAAGGCCTGTGAAACGCAGTTTCTTTGCAGGCCTGATGTGGCTGAAGTAGAACTTATGCTCTGGGTGTGCTACGTTGCCCTAGAGGTGAAATGCACAACGTGCCGGCTTCTTTCCATAGGGCGAGTTGGGCCCCAAAGCATCTTGCTTCCAGCTCTTTGGGAAGCTAAGAAACAACTCCCTCTGCACAGTGCTCTTACAGCCTACCGGGAACATCTCTTACAAAGGCCTGTGAAACGCAGTTTCTTTGCAGGCCTGATCTGGCTGAAGTAGAACTTATGCTCTGCGTGCGCTCCATTGCCCTAGAGCTGGAAGGCACAACGTGCAGGCTTCTTTCCAAAGGGTGAGTTGGGCCCCAAAGCATCTTGCTTCCAGCTCTTTGGGAAGCTAAGAAACAACTCGCTCTGCACAGTGCTCTTACAGCCTACCGGCAACATCTCTTACAAAGGACTGTGAAACGCAGTTTCTTTGCAGGCCTTATGTGGCTGTAGTAGAACTTCAGCTGTGGGTGTGCTACATTGCCCTAGAGCTGAAAGGCCCAACGTGCAGGCTTCTTTCCAAAGGGCGAGTTGGGCCACAAAGCATGTTGCTTCCAGCTCTTTGGGAAGCTAAGAAACAACTCGCTCTGCACAGTGCTCTTACAGCCTACCTGGAACATCTCATACAAAAGCCTGTGAAACGCAGTTTCTTTGCAGGCCTGATCTGTCTGAAGTAGAACTTCTGCTCTTCGTGTGCTACATTGCCCTAGAGCTGAAAGGCACAACGTGCAGGCTTCTTTCCAAAGGGCGAGTTGGGCCCCAAAGCATCTTGCTTCCAGCTCTTTGGGAAGCTAAGAAACAACTCGCTCTGCACAGTGCTCTTACAGCCTACCGGGAACATCTCTTACAAAGGCCTGAGAAATGCAGTTTCTTTGCAGGCCTGATCTGGCTGGAGTAGAACTTCTGCTCTGGGTGTGCTACATTGCCCTAGAGCTGAAAGGCACAACGTGCAGTCTTCTTTCCAAAGGGCGAGTTGGGCCCCAAAGCATCTTGCTTCCAGCTCTTTGGGAAGCTAAGAAACAACTCGCTCTGCACAGTGCTCTTACAGCCTACCGGGAACATCTCTTACAAAGGCCTGTGAAACGCAGTTTCTTTGCAGGCCTGATCTGGCTGAAGTAGAACTTCTGCTCTGCATGTGCTACATTGCCCTAGAGCTGAAAGTCACAATGTGCAGGCTTCTTTCCAAAGGGCGAGTTGGGCCCCAAAGCATCTTGCTTCCAGCTCTTTGGTTAGCTAGGAAACAACTCGCTGTGCACACGGGTCTTACAGCCTAACGGGAACATCTCTTACAAAGGCCTGTGAAACGCAGTTTCTTTGCAGGCCTGATCTGGCTGAAGTAGAACTTATGCTCTGCGTGTGCTACGTTGCCCTAGAGCTGAAAGGCACAACGTGCCGGCTTGTTTCCAAAGGGCGAGTTAGGCCCCAAAGCATCTTGCTTCCAGCTCTTTGGGAAGCTAAGAAACAACTCGCTCTGCACTGTGCTCTTACAGCCTACCGGGAACATCTATTACAAAGGCATGTGAAACGCAGTTTCTTTGCAGACCTGGTCTGGCTGAATTAGAACTTCTGCTCTGGGTGTGCTACATTGCCCTAGAGCTGAAAGGCACAACGTGCAGGCTTCTTGCCAAAGGGCGAGTTGGGCCCCAAAGCTCTTGCTTCCAGCTCTTTGGTTAGCTAGGAAACAACTCGCTCTGCACAGGGCTCTTACAGCCTACCGGGAACATCTCTTACAAACGCCTGTGAAACGCAGTTTCATTTCAGGCCTGATGTGGCTGAAGTAGAACTTCTGCTCTGGGTTTGCTACATTGCCCTAGAGTTAAAAGGCACAACGTGCCGGCTTGTTACCAAAGGGCGAGTTGGGCCCCAAAACATCTTGCTTCCAGCTCTTTGGGAAGCTAAGAAAAAACTCGCTCTGCACAGTGCTCTTACAGCCTACCGGGAACATCTCTTACAAAGGCCTGTGAAACGCTGTTTCTTTAGAGGCCTGACCCAGCTGAAGTAGAACTTCTGCTCTGGGTGTGCTACACTGCCCAGAGCTGAAAGGCACAACGTGCAGGCTTCTTTCCAAAGGGCGTGTTGGACCGCAAAGCATCTTGCTTCCAGCTCTTTGGGAAGCTAAGAAACAACTCGCTCTGCACAGTGCTCTTACAGCCTAACGGCAACATCTCTTACAAAGGCCTGTGAGACGCAGTTTCTTTGCAGGCCTGATCTGGCTGAAGTAGAACTTCTGCTCTGGGTGTGTTACGTTGCCCTAGAGCTAAAAGGCACAACGTGCAGACTTCTTTCCAAAGGGCGAGTTGGGCCCCAAAGCATCTTGCTTCCAGCTCTTTGGGAAGCTAAGAAACAACTCGCTCTGCACTGTGCTCTTACAGCCTACCGGGAACATCTCTTACAAAGGCCTGTGAAACGCAGTTTCTTTGCAGGCGTGATCTGGCTGAAGTAGAACTTCTGCTCTGCGTGTGCTACATTGCCCTAGAGCTAAAAGGCCCAACGTGCAGGCTTCTTTCCAAAGGGCGAGTTGGGCCCCAAAGCATCTTGCTTCCAGCTCTTTGGGAAGCTAAGAAACAACTCGCTCTGCACAGAGCTCTTACAGCCTACCGGGAACATCTCTTCCAAAGGCCTGTGAAACGCAGTTTCTTTGCAGGCCTGATCTGGCTGAAGTAGGACTTCTGCTCTGGGTGTGCTACTTTGCCCTAGAGCTGAAAGGCACAACGTGCAGGCTTCTTTCCAAAGGGGCGAGTTGGGCCCCACAGCATCTTGCTTCCAGCTCTTTGGGAAGCTAAGAAACAACTCGCTTTGCACAGTGCTCTTACAGCCTACCGGGAACATCTCTTCCAAAGGCCTGTGAAACGCAGTTTCTTTGCAGGCCTGATCTGGCTGAAGTAGGACTTCTGCTCTGGGTGTGCTACTTTGCCCTAGAGCTGAAAGGCACAACGTGCAGGCTTCTTTCCAAAGGGCGAGTTGGGCCCCACAGCATCTTGCTTCCAGCTCTTTGGGAAGCTAAGAAACAACTCGCTCTGCACAGTGCTCTTACAGCCTAGTGGGAACATCTCTTCCAAAGGCCTGTGAAACGCAGTTTCTTTGCAGGCCTGATCTGGCTGAAGTAGGACTTCTGCTCTGGGTGTGCTACTTTGCCCTAGAGCTGAAAGGCACAACGTGCAGGCTTCTTTCCAAAGGGCGAGTTGGGCCCCACAGCATCTTGCTTCCAGCTCTTTGGGAAGCTAAGAAACAACTCGCTCTGCACAGTGCTCTTACAGCCTAGTGGGAACATCTCTTCCAAAGGCCTGTGAAACGCAGTTTCTTTGCAGGCCTGATCTGGCTGAAGTAGGACTTCTGCTCTGGGTGTGCTACTTTGCCCTAGAGCTGAAAGGCACAACGTGCAGGCTTCTTTCCAAAGGGCGAGTTGGGCCCCACAGCATCTTGCTTCCAGCTCTTTGGGAAGCTAAGAAACAACTCGCTCTGCACAGTGCTCTTACAGCCTACCGGGAACATCTCTTCCAAAGGCCTGTGAAACGCAGTTTCTTTGCAGGCCTGATCTGGCCGAAGTAGGACTTCTGCTCTGGGTGTGCTGCTTTGCCCTAGAGCTGAAAGGCACAACGTGCAGGCTTCTTTCCAAAGGGCGAGTTGGGCCCCACAGCATCTTGCTTCCAGCTCTTTGGGAAGCTAAGAAACAACTCGCTCTGCACAGTGCTCTTACAGCCTACCGGGAACATCTCTTCCAAAGGCCTGTGAAACGCAGTTTCTTTGCAGGCCTGATCTGGCTGAAGTAGGACTTCTGCTCTGGGTGTGCTACTTTGCCCTAGAGCTGAAAGGCACAACGTGCAGGCTTCTTTCCAAAGGGCGAGTTGGGCCCCACAGCATCTTGCTTCCAGCTCTTTGGGAAGCTAAGAAACAA